>NW_028161716.1:0-144627 GCF_964263955.1 Coregonus lavaretus
AGAGAGAGAGAGAGAGAGAGAGGAGAGACAGGAGACAGAGAGAGAGCGAGAGAAGAAGAGAGAGACAGAGACGGAGAGAGAGAGAGAGAGAGAGAGAGAGAGAGAGAGAGAGAGAGAGAGACAGAGAGAGAGAGCAGAGAGAGACTACTAGAATCTGAAGTCAAATGTCTTCTGTTTGCTGACGATCTGGTGCTTCTGTCACCAACCAAGGAGGGCCAACAGCAGCACCTAGATCTTCTGCACAGATTCTGTCAGACCTGGGCCCTGACAGTAAATCTCAGTAAGACAAAAATAATGGTGTTCCAAAAAAGGTCCAGTTGCCAGGACCACAAATACAAATTCCATCTAGACACCGTTGCCCTAGAGCACACAAAAAACTATACATACCTCGGCCTAAACATCAGCGCCACAGGTAACTTCCACAAAGCTGTGAACGATCTGAGAGACAAGGCAAGAATGGCCTTCTATGCCATCAAAAGGAACATAAAATTTGACATACCAATTAGGATCTGGCTAAAATACTTGAATCAGTTATAGAACCCATTGCCCTTTATGGTTCTGAGGTCTGGGGTCCGCTCACCAACCAAGAATTCACAAAATGGGACAAACACCAAATTGAGACTCTGCATGCAGAATTCTGCAAAAACATCCTCCGTGTACAACGTAAAACACCAAATAATGCATGCAGAGCAGAATTAGGCCAATACCCACTAATTATCAAAATCCAGAAAAGAGCCGTTAAATTATATAACCACTTAAAAGGAAGCGATTCCCAAACCTTCCATAACAAAGCCATCACCTACAGAGAGATGAACTTGGAGAAGAGTCCCCTAAGTAAGCTTGTCCTGGGGCTCTGTTCACAAACACAAACAGACCCCACACAGCCCCAGGACAACAACAACAACAACAACAACAACACAATTAGACCCAACCAAATCATGAGAAAACAAAAAGAGAATTACCTGACACATTGGAAAGAACAAACAAAAAAACAGAGCAAACTAGAATGCTATTTGGCCCTAAACAGAGAGTACACAGTGGCAGAATACTTGACCACTGTGACTGACCCAAACTTAAGGAAAGCTTTGACTATGTACAGACTCAGTGAGCATAGCCTTGCTATTGAGAAAGGCCGCCGTAGGCAGACCTGGCTCTCAAGAGAAGACAGGCTATGTGCACACTGCCCACAAAATGAGGTGGAAACTGAGCTGCACTTCCTAACCTCCTGCCAAATGTATGACCATATTAGAGACACATATTTCCCTCAGATTACAGCGACCCACAAAGAATTCGAAAACAAACCCAATTTGGATAAACTCCCTTATCTACTGGGTGAAAAACCACAGTGTGCCATCACAGCTGCAAGATTTGTGACCTGTTGCCACAAGAAAAGGGCAACCAGTGAAGAACAAACACCATTGTAAATACAACCCATATTTATGTTTATTTATTTTCCCATTTGTACTTTAACTATTTGCACATTGTTACAACACTGTATATATACATAATATGACATTTGAAATGTCTTTATTCTTTTGAAACTTATGAGTGTAATGTTTACTGTTAATATTTATTGTTTATTTCACTTTTGTTTACTATCTACTTCACTTGCTTTGGCAATGTTAACACACGTTTCCCATGCCAATAAAGCCCTTAAATTGAAATTGAATTGAATTGAAATTGAAATTGAAATTGAATTGAGAGAGAGAGAGAGAGAGAGAGAGAGAGAGAGAGAGAGAGAGAGAGAGAGAGAGAGAGAGAGAGAGAGAGAGAGAGAGCAGAGAGAGAGAGAGAGAGACAGAGAGACAGAGAGAGAGAGAGACAGAGAGAGAGAGAGACATCATTCATTTAGCCACTGGTGGCTTTTGTAATTTTATCGCCCTTCCTCTCCTTTTAGCACCCTTCTATAACCCTCTCCTTTTAGCACCCTTCCAACCCTCTCCTTTTAGCACCCTTCCAAACCTCTCCTTTTAGCACCCTTCCAAACCTCTTCTTTTAGCACCCTTCCAACCCTCTCCTTTTAGCACCCTTCCAACCCTCTCATTTTAGCACCCTTCCAACCCTCTCCTTTTATCAGAGGACCTGGGTCCATATCCACAAAGCATCTCGGAGTAGGAGTTCTGATCTAGGATCAGTTTTGCCTTTCAGATCACAATTAATAAGATACACAGTACCAGTCAAAAGTTTGGACACACCTACTCATTCAAGAGTTTTTCTTTATTTTTGCTATTTTTTACATTGTAGAATAATATTGAACACATCAAAACTATGAAATAACACATCTGGAATCATGTAGTAACCAAGAAATGGTTAAACAAATCCAAATATTTTTTAAAATTTGAGATTCTGACAGCTTTCCACACTCTTGGCATTCTCTCAACCAGCTTCATGAGGTAGTCACCTGGAATGCATTTAAATTAACAGGTGTGCCTTGTTAAAAGTTAATTTGTGGAATTCCTTTCCTTCTTAATGCGTTTGAGCCAATCAGTTGTGTTGTGACAAGGTAGGGGTGGTATACAGAAGATAGCCCTATTTGGTAAAAGACCAAGTCCATATTATGGCAAGAACAGCTCAAATAAGCAAAGAGAAACGACAGTCCATCATTACTTTAAGACATGAAGGTCAGTCAACATGGAAAACTTCAAGAACTTTGAAAGTTTCTTCAAGTGCAGTCACAAAAACCATCAAGTGCTATGATGAAACTGGCTCTCATGAGGACCGCCACAGGAATGGAAGACCCAGAGTTTCCTCTGATGCAGAGGATAAATTCATTAGAGTTACCAGTCTCAGAAATTGCAGCCCAAATAAATGCTTCAACATCAACTGTTCAGAGGAGACTGTGTGAATAAGGCCTTCATGGTCAAATTGCTGCAAAGAAAGAACTACTAAAGGACACCAATAAGAAGAAGAGACTTGCTTTGGCCAAGAAACACGAGCAATGGACTTTAGACCGGTGGAAATCTGTCCTTTGTTTTGGAGTCCAAATGTGAGATTTTTGGTTCCAACCGCTGTGTCTTTGTGAGACACAGTGTGGGTGAATGGATGATCTCCGCATGTGTATTTCCCACCGTGAAGCATGGAGGAGGAGGTGTGATGGTGTGGGGGTGCTTTGCTGGTGACACTGTCTGTGATATATTTAGAATTCAAGGCACACTTAACCAGCATGGCTACCACAGCATTCTGCAGTGATACGCCATCCCATCTGGTTTGGGCTTAGTGGGACTATCATTTGTTTTTCAACAGGACAATGACCCAACACACCTCCAGGCTGTGTAAGGGCTATTTGACCAAGAAGGAGAGTGATGGAGTGCTGGATCAGATGACCTGGCCTCCACAATCCCCCGAACTCAACCCAATTGAGATGGTTTGGGATGAGTCGGACGGCAGAGTGAAGGAAAAGCAGCCAACAAGTGCTCAGCATATGTGGGAACACCTTCAAGACTGTTGGAAAAGCATTCCAGGTGAAGCTGGTTGAGAGAATGCCAAGAGTGTGCAAAGCTGTCGTCAAGGCAAAAGGGTGTACTACCCTTTAGAACCACAAGAAACCCATTTCAGAGAGCATTATGGGATGTCTGTGCTTAGTCACTCCTGGTCGAGATCAGGTTGGTCCGTTCTCCAGGGTGGTCTGACTGGACATGGGGGGAGGTGTGGGTGATGGGCTGGGGAACCACTTTATCTGTGGTACAACACAGGAGGGGGGGGTCCATTTAGGAAATACACTGACATTTTTCAGAGAGAACCACTGAGAAATATTTGAATTTGAGTTGACTTCCTGAATTGACTGTAGTGAAATGTGATTGGTGTGCCTGGGATGGTGGAGGTGGTCACTGCTGGAGCGTGGGAGGGCATCGTCATGGTGACGACAGTGCTGCTGGTCATCTGGGTGTGTGTTACAGTGCCTCAGAGAGGACAGGGAAAGAATATATTCTTATTTATTATGATCTAAAAGGCAAAACACAAAACTGACCTTATTTCAGCACTTCTACTAGAAGTGAATATGGGTCCTAGAATGGTGGATAGGACAGTGTTGGGTCAACCTGTACTGGTGGATAGGACAGTGTTGGGCCCAACCTGTAGTGGTGGATAGGACAGTGTTGGGCCCAACCTATACTGGTGGATAGGAGTCAGCTAGCTCACCCAAAGCAGACACGTCTCCTCCTTGCTGGTCTGCAGATGCATGACTACATGTTCATGATGCTGTGGATGTTACATTTAATGGGACATTGCACTAGAACAACAACAACTAGCTAGCTATATCAGATAGACATTTTCAAGAAAGGCAGCTCATAGCAAGCCAATAAAATGTCTATCACTGCATTGGTTCCACATTGACATCTAGCTATCTAACTAAGATCAAAATATCTCATCTCTGTTGCAGTTTGCTGTCATCTCGTCTGAGTACTGCAACACCCCGATTGAAGCAACTGCACATCTAATCGCTTGGCATTGCGAATGGTGATCTTAGGCTTGTGTGCGGCTGCTCGGCCATGGAAACCCATTTCATGAAGCTCACGACAAACAGTTATTGTGCTGAAATTGCTTCCAGAAGCAGTTTGGAACTCGGTAGTAAGTGTTGCAACCGAGGACAGACGATTTTTACGCACTACACTCTTCAGCACTCGGCGGTCCTGTTCTGTGAGCTTGTGTGGCCTACCACTTCGCTGCTGAGCCGTTGTTGCTCCTAGACGTTTCCACTTCACAGTAACAGCACTTACAGTTGACCGGGGCAGCTCTAGCAGGGCAGAAATTTGACGAACTGACTTGTTGGAAAGGTGGCATCCTATGACGGTGCCACGTTGAAAGTCACTGAGCTCTTCAGTAAGGCCATTCTACTGCCAATGTTTTATCTATGGAGATTGCATGGCGGTGTGCTCGATTTGATACACCTGTAAGCAACGGGCGTGTGGCTGAAATAGCCGAATCCACTCATTTGAAGGGGTGTCCACATACTCAACAAATCTGATCCGTTTTTTAGCACAGTGGAAAGCCTGCTTCCAAGACGAGCCCCTGCCCCCCCCCCCCCCCCGTTTTAAAGTATGTTTCAGAATGATAACACCTCACCTGATTGGTCGGACTAAAAAGCCTGCCCACCAGAGCTCCCGTGTTTTTCTCTACTGGTTCCAGAGCACAGATTTTTTTTTTTTTTACAACTACAAAACTTTTGGCACAGGTTAGTGGCTAAATTAGTGCCAAAACAGATTCGAAATGGGCAAATGTAGTTTTAATTCACAGAAGAAGATTCACCAATCTTATTGGATTTGTTCACATATCAAGTTACACGTTTGCAATTGTTGTTGTATTAATTCACACGTCACATTACCTGCTCGCTAGTGTTGTTGCATTTATTCTCAAAATAAGTAACGTGTTTGCAAAAAAAAAAAAAGTGCAACTACAAAACTGGTTATACGGGCGCGACTCATATTTTACATGTGCAAATCATACTTTAAATGCTTATACACTTATGACATTAATTTACCTTCATAGGAATGTTCATTTCTCTACCATAAGCGTCGTTTTAGAGAATTTGGCAGTACGTCCAACCGGCCTCACAACCGCAGACCACGTGTAACCACGCCAGCCCAGGACCTCCACATATGGCTTCTTCACCTGCCGGGATCGTCTGAGAACAGCCACCTGGAGAGGTGATGAAACTGGGACAACCGAAGAATTTCTGCACAAACTGTCAGAAACCGTCTCAGGGAAGCTCATCTGCGTGCTCGTCGTCCTCAACAGGGTCTTGACCTGACTGCAGTTCGGCATCGTAACCGACTTCAGTGGGCAAATGCTCACCTTTGATGGCCACTGGCACACTGGAGAAGTATGCTCTTCACGGATGAATCCTGGTTTCAACTGTATTGGGCAGATGGCAGACAGCGTGTATGGCGTCGTGTGGTCGAGCAGTTTGCTGATGTCAACGTTGTGAACAGAGTGCCCTATGGTGGCGTTGGGGTTATGGTATGGGTAGGCATGAGCTACGGACAACGAACACAATTGCATTTTATCGATGGCAATTTGAATGCACAGAGATACTGTGACAATTTTCATGCCATTCATCCGCCACCATCACCTCATGTTTCAGCATGATAATGCACGGCCGGATCTGTACACAATTCCTAGAAGCTGAAAATGTCCCAGTTCTTCCATGGCATGCATAGTCACCAGACATGTCACCCATTGAGCATGTTTGGGATGCTCTGAATTTATTTAAATTGACTGATTTCCTTATATGAACTGTAACTCAGTAAAATATTTTACATTGTTGCGTTTATATTTTGATTCAATGTAGGACTCGTCCATGCTTATCTGTAACATTACAATGGACTACATGAATATAGTCGGGTCAGAGGTGAACCTATGGAATGTGAGCTGTGAAAAGTGGAGCAACTCAACTGAAGTAGATCTCCTTTGTTGCAGATCTGGAGGAATTCCTTGTCCAAACATTGTGTTAGTCGAGCGGAATGATATCTGGACTGGACCCAGACAGGAAACATTTGTGTCCTTGGATGTAGGAATGGACATGAGTAATCTAGTCCTCCAACTAACCTCAAAACTTTATCTTTTAACCAGAGATCTTTTTCGTTTTCAAATACTGTAAAACTATTTTGTCTTAAAGACAACGTTAATATTTGCTTAGACTCTAGTGTTTAATTTGTACACAACAAAAAAATGAACCAAGCCAAGCGTCACACAGTTCTGCTCCCTGAATTCCCTTTCCCCTCCGTGTCTCACTCAGTTGTGTTCCGACCCCTCCATCTACGCACACGCTGTGCGCACCTACAGGAATAAATGCCTATAAAAACGGATCTAACTGATGGGATACACAAGCTACATTCCTTGCCAAATGACGACAGTTTTATCACAAATTCTAAATGGACTGGTTGACTGAAGTAGGGAAATACGTGTTCCAACAATGAGCTGCAGTTTTGGAATAATTGCGTAATTTTCTGCTTAGGCTACTTTGCGGTTGCCACTAGTTACCACGGCTATATCGTAAACATGTATGAAAACAATAATGTGCGTTTTGGTCTTAAATTAAGGTTAGGGTTATGCATAAGGTTAACAGTGTGGTTAGGGTTAAAGGTTTAAAATCAGATTTTAAAAAGCAAAATTGTAGAAACAGGCAGGGTTAATGACTGTGCTTGTGGTAACTAACGTTAGTGACGACCCTACTTTGCGAACTGTTTGTGGCATTTGGAATTGTTTAGCCTAGGCCATTACCCTCCGAAACATAGAGCGGTTCCGCACTGAAAATATGCAAAAACATTTGTTTGATAAAGACAAAGAGCGTACTTTCATCAGAATCATTAAGCCTAGGCCTACTCACCAAACATCCCCATGCAGTGTTCAATGTAGAATTGTTCATCCATTTAGACAATTCCAAGGAGCATGCATAATAAACTATATATCGAAAAGACAGATTTTGGTTTTTCAAATGATCACTCTTTGAGAATAGGGTACTAGGGGGTAATTAGCCCCCCCTTTAATTCACATTAAGACCACAAGATGTCACCAAATCATTTTCCCAACTCTTTCCCTGGCTGCCACTGCCCTTGCTCAACCAAATGTGGTCCTCTGTAGCTCAGCTGGTAGAGCACGGCGCTTGTAACGCCAAGGTAGTGGGTTCGATCCCCGGGACCACCCATACACACAAAAAAAAATGTATGCACGCATGACTGTAAGTCGCTTTGGATAAAAGCGTCTGCTAAATGGCATATTATTATGTCCTCTGTGTCATCACAACTTTTGGAACTATTTCGTGGTAAGTTTATCAATTTTTTTACATTTGGAAAAAGTTGTAACTATATTCCAATGAAGCTAGATCTATTGATTTTGTTTAAATATACAAGTAGGAAAGCCTTAATATAAATAATCCACTTGTTTAGAGAGAAACATTTAGATACATTTTTTTTGTAAAGTAGTAATATGTTAGATGAGTGTACTAGATGAGTGTACTAGGGGGTAACTAGCCTCCCCTAAGAACACTGTCTAATTGCTGACACAAAAAAGCAACGTTTGGAAAAAACTTGTATGTGGATGAAGGTCATGCTCAAGCGAATAAACTATAAAGGGAAATAAATGGCCACAGTTGCATGAGAGCAATTCAGCGGGTCGGACACAAGGTGTATGTGGCAGGGGCTCTTAACAATCACAGATTACAAAAAGAAAGCCAGCTACGTCACGGACACCAATGCCGCCCTACCAGACGAACTAAACATATTATTCACACGCTTCCAGCACAGCGACGACTCTGAGCGGCCGATGACAGCCCCTGAGGAAGAGGGCTACGTAATTATGGACTCCACGGAGGAGTCATTCAAACGTGTTACCCCCTCGCATTCCTATATGGACTCCACGGAGGAGTCATTCAAACGTGTTACCCCCTCGCATTCCTATATGGACTCCACGGAGGAGTCATTCAAACGTGTTAACCCTCGCATTCCTATATGGACTCCACGGAGGAGTCATTCAAACGTGTTACCCCCTCGCATTCCTATATGGACTCCACGGAGGAGTCATTCAAACGTGTTACCCCCTCGCATTCCTATATGGACTCCACGGAGGAGTCATTCAAACGTGTTACCCCCTCGCATTCCTATATGGACTCCACGGAGGAGTCATTCAAACGTGTTACCCCCTCGCATTCCTATATGGACTCCACGGAGGAGTCATTCAAACGTGTTACCCCTCGCATTCCTATATGGACTCCACGGAGGAGTCATTCAACCGTGTTAACCCCTCGCATTCCTAGCCGCGTTCTCAGGGCTGTAGTGTTTTCTGACGTTTTAAATCTTTCTCTAGCTCAGGCCGCTATCCTAAACCTGCTTCAAGATGTCCGCTATCATCCCCCTCTGCCCCAAGAAAGGGAAAGTAACTGAACTGAATGACTACCGACCCGTAGCACTCACTTCCATCATAACGAAGTGCTTCGAGAGGCTTGTCAAAGACCATATCACCTCCTCCCTCCCTGACACACTCCACCCTCTCCAATTCACCTACCGGCCTGACAGATCCACGGACGACGCAATCGCCATCACACTGCACACTGCCCTCACCCACCTGGACAAAAGGAATGCATATGTGAGGATGCTGTTCATCGACTACAGCTCGGCCTTCAATACCATAGTGCCCTATAAGCTCATTACAAAAGCTCACGGCACTGGGTCTGAACTCCTCCCTATGCAACTGGGTCCTGGACACTGATTCTCAACACTGGGCCCCACAAGGGTGCGTCCTCAGTCCTCTCCTGTACTCCCTGTACAGTGCCTTGCAAAAGTATTCATCCCCCTTGGCGTTTTTTCCTATTTGTTGCATTACAATCTAGTGCACTGTGTTTGAACAGAGCCCATTGAATATAAGGTGCCATTTCAGTCCCCTGTAGCTCAGTTGGTAGAGCATGGCGCTTGTAACGCCAGGGTTGTGGGTTTGTTTCCCACGGGGGGGCCAGTATGAAAAAATGTATGCACTCACTAACTGTAAGTCGCTCCGGATAAGAGCGTCTGCTAAATGACTAAAATGTTAAAATGTTAAAATATAAATGTAAAAAATTCTGACTCAGCTCTGGTCTCTGAAACGCTTGATGACAGTGGATTTAACCAAGAATCTCCAGACATCTCTGCAGCTCCATTCCCTATGGTCTGTATCATTATGGGTTCAGCCAAGTCTATGCAGTGCTTCACCACATACAAGTATAATCATTTATTGTTGTATAATAGACTTAGGTGTGTAATTTCTGACAAATTGTCAACTCTACCCCTGAATAGATAGATACACCTGGCTCGGTGATGAAGCCTCGCCTAAACAACCATTATAGCTTAGTCATGACAGGGCTATTGTATTCTGCCTCTGCCCTGAATACCAAACCAATTTCTCTCTGTCTCCCACAGCTCCTTGGGTCTACTCTCTCTGCCGGTCCAGACACAGTAACACTTTGATTCATCAGGCTTCTCACCACTCCCTCTCATACTGTCTGGCAGGAGGACCCACGGTCTAGGAACCAACCTGTCTAGATGGACTACACCAGGGTTCCCCAACTGCCGGCCCGCGGGTGGTTTTATTTGGCCCCCCATGTTTTCAGAGCAGAATTTTTTATTCATTTTTTTTGTTGAATGTTCATTGTTGGACATACAAAACTGTAAAAACAGCAGGAAATCAGCTCCAATTGATTTTAATTTGGGAAATCTGTTCCCAAGTATTTCCATCTATAATAGAGTACAAATGTAAGCAAGGGTTGAAGTTATTAATTTTAGTCAAATATTATATCTATTTGGGTTTCTTGCGGTCAATTTGCAGTCTGCAAATTATTTGTAATTATGTTCCGGCCCCCTGACCATCCAGTCTAGGAAACTGGCTCAAATACATCTGTACAGTGTACAGGCAATAGGGTGGCAATTGGGACGCAGATAAAGACTATAGCCTATATGCGTTTTGCTCGGCCATAATGACCTGGTTTTTGTGGAAAAGAGATAAGGGGGAAAACACATTCCTTTCTGCTCTACTCTGGGCAGGAAGTAAATGAATTCCTTTCTGCTCTACTCTGGGCAGGAAGTAAATGAATTCCTTTCTGCTCTACTCTGGGCAGGAAGTTAATGAATTCCTTTCTGCTCTACTCTGGGCAGGAAGTTAATGAATTCCTTTCTGCTCTACTCTGGGCAGGAAGTTAATGAATTCCTTTCTGCTCTACTCTGGGCAGGAAGTTAATGAATTCCTTTCTGCTCTACTCTGGGCAGGAAGTTAATGAATTCCTTTCTGCTCTACTCTGGGCAGGAAGTTAATGAATTCCTTTCTGCTCTACTCTGGGCAGGAAGTTAATGAATTCCTTTCTGCTCTACTCTGGGCAGGAAGTTAATGAATTCCTGTCTGCTCTACTCTGGGCAGGAAGTTAATGAATTCCTTTCTGCTCTACTCTGGGCAGGAAGTTAATGAATTCCTTTCTGCTCTACTCTGGGCAGGAAGTTAATGAATTCCTTTCTGCTCTACTCTGGGCAGGAAGTTAATGAATTCATTTCTGCTCTACTCTGGGCAGGAAGTTAATGAATCTCCAGCTCTCTCTCTACTGAGTATTTCTCTGGCAGAGTTTGAGGGGATTCTTAAAAAAAAAAATGTATTTAACCTTTATTTAACTAGGCAAGTCAGTTAAGAACAAATTCTTATTTACAATGACGGCCTACCAAAAGGCAAAAGGCCTCCTGCGGGGACGGGGGCTGGGATTAAAAATATAGGAGAAAACACACATCACGACAAGAGAGAGACACCACAACACTACATAAAGAGAGACACCACAACACTACATAAAGAGAGACCTAAGACAACACTACATAAAGAGAGACGCCACAACACTACATAAAGAGAGACACCACAACACTACATAAAGAGAGACACCACAACACTACATAAAGAGAGACACCACAACACTACATAAAGAGAGACGCCACAACACTACATAAAGAGAGACACCACAACACTACATAAAGAGAGACACCACAACACTACATAAAGAGAGACGCCACAACACTACATAAAGAGAGACGCCACAACACTACATAAAGAGAGACGCCACAACACTACATAAAGAGAGACACCACAACACTACATAAAGAGAGACACCACAACACTACATAAAGAGAGACCTAAGACAACACTACATAAAGAGAGACGCCACAACACTACATAAAGAGAGACACCACAACACTACATAAAGAGAGACACCACAACACTACATAAAGAGAGACACCACAACACTACATAAAGAGAGACACCACAACACTACATAAAGAGAGACGCCACAACACTACATAAAGAGAGACGCCACAACACTACATAAAGAGAGACACCACAACACTACATAAAGAGAGACACCACAACACTACATAAAGAGAGACCTAAGACAACACTACATAAAGAGAGACGCCACAACACTACATAAAGAGAGACGCCACAACACTACATAAAGAGAGACGCCACAACACTACATAAAGAGAGACACCACAACACTACATAAAGAGAGACACCACAACACTACATAAAGAGAGACACATCAACACTACATAAAGAGAGACGCCACAACACTACATAAAGAGAGACCTAAGACAACACTACATAAAGAGAGACACCACAACACCACATAAAGAGAGACACCACAACACTACATAAAGAGAGACCTAAGACAACACTACATAAAGAGAGACGCCACAACACTACATAAAGAGAGACGCCACAACACTACATAAAGAGAGACGCCACAACACTACATAAAGAGAGACACCACAACACTACATAAAGAGAGACACCACAACACTACATAAAGAGAGACCTAAGACAACACTACATAAAGAGAGACGCCACAACACTACATAAAGAGAGACGCCACAACACTACATAAAGAGAGACGCCACAACACTACATAAAGAGAGACACCACAACACTACATAAAGAGAGACGCCACAACACTACATAAAGAGAGACGCCACAACACTACATAAAGAGAGACACCACAACACTACATAAAGAGAGACACCACAACACTACATAAAGAGAGACACCACAACACTACATAAAGAGAGACACATCAACACTACATAAAGAGAGACGCCACAACACTACATAAAGAGAGACCTAAGACAACACTACATAAAGAGAGACACCACAACACCACATAAAGAGAGACGCCACAACACTACATAAAGAGAGACCTAAGACAACAACATAGCATGGCAGCAACACATGACAACAACATGGTAGCAACACAACATGGTAGCAGCACAAGACATGGTACAAACATTATTGGGCACAGACAACAGCACAAAGGGCAAGAAGGTAGAGACAACAATACATCACGCGAAGCAGCCACAACTGTCAGTAAGAGTGTCCATGATTGAGTCTTTGAATGAAGAGATGGAGATAAAACTGTCCAGTTTTAGGGTTTTTTGCAGCTCGTTCCAGTCGCTAGCTGCAGCGAACTGAAAAGAGGAGCGACCCAGGGATGTGTGTGCTTTGGGGACCTTTAACAGAATGTGACTGGCAGAACGGGTGTTGTATGTGGAGGATGAGGGCTGCAGTAGGTATCTCAGATAGGGGGGAGTGAGGTCTAAGAGGGTTTTATAAATAAGCATCAACCAGTGGGTCTTGCGACGGGTATACAGAGATGACCAGTTTACAGAGGAGTATAGAGTGCAGTGATGTGTCCTATAAGGAGCATTGGTGGCAAATCTGATGGCCGAATGGTAAAGAACATCTAGCCGCTCGAGAGCACCCTTACCTGCCGATCTATAAATTACGTCTCTGTAATCTAGCATGGGTAGGATGGTCATCTGAATCAGGGTTCGTTTGGCAGCTGGGGTGAAAGAGGAGCGATTACGATAGAGGAAACCAAGTCTAGATTGAACCTGTATCCAAAGCCAAGAGTGAGAGGCCTGTGCTCGACTTTGCTTTGCTTTCTTGGCGTCCTTCTATAGCATGCTAGACACAGACCATTGACTCTAGCATAAATGAATGCGTAGATACTCCAAAAGCACACGTTTCTGTAACGATTTATCATTATCTAATAAATGTCTATTAAAACAACTCGTGCAAACGAGAATTTGGCCAGCTCTCTAGAGTTTTCTCCTCTCCTAACTCTACAATGCATATCATAAAATCTGTCATGA
Organism: Coregonus lavaretus; assembly: GCF_964263955.1. Taxonomy (NCBI): domain Eukaryota; kingdom Metazoa; phylum Chordata; class Actinopteri; order Salmoniformes; family Salmonidae; genus Coregonus; species Coregonus lavaretus. The sequence goes on from NW_028161716.1 coordinate 13,644, forward strand.
TTGTTTGTCCGAAGGTGTTAACTTTCATTACAATCCTATTGGATGACAATTGTTAAACAGTCATTTTAATGGCAGGCATGCAGCAAACCATTATGAAACAGTCATTTTAATGGCAGGCATGCAGCAAATCAATATGAAACAGTCATTTTAATGGCAGGCATGCAGCAAACCAACATGAAACCAATAGGATCTTTCTAGGAAAACTCCAGATGTCTCAGGAATGCGTCTCAGTCCCTGCAGGGTAGGAGGGATACAGGGACGGAGGGGTGGGGGTAGAAGAGGTGGAGGGGTGGAGAGAGGTGGAGGAGAGGAGAGGAGAGGTGGAGGGGTGGAGAGAGGGAGGGTGGAGGATACTGGGCTTGCTGAAGCAAGTGAGCTCCGCCAGGAATGAACCTCCCTCCGCTCTGGGCGGTGCAGCGAAGGCCGAGGATATGGGAGCACGGGGAACGCAGATGTTTAAACTTGGCTCAGCGCTCAGTCATATAATTACGACCTCTCAGCTAGACAACCACCGGCATCACCCCAAAGGTATGTGTAGGTCTAGAAGGTAAGAATAAACCCACAGAAAGACATTGGATGTAGCCCCTGAGCATGTGTATAAGCTATAAACCCTTTGAAATACATTGGGTATGATGAGTCTAGGGAGAACCAGCCTGTAGGCCCCAGGCTAAGGTGAGAATAAACCCACAGAAAGACATGGGGTATGAGATCTAAAAGTGCTTGAGAGCGAACAAGCCATATCCATTAGATATTCAGCCTAAAGGCATTAGATAGATAGACAGCCGTTTACTGGTAGCTTACACAAACGACTGGCAAGTGATTCTGATTTTGAATGCCTGTAGTTGCCAGTAGATGACCCAGGGACTATAGTAGTAAACCGTGGAGTGACCCAGACCCAGGTACTATAGTATTTAGCTAATGCAAATTTGAAGCAGGCTACTAGCTAACGTTTGCTAACTACCTAGCTATCCTCAATGACATTGAATGTGGGCTAACCAAGTTAGCTAGCTATAGCAAATCACAAGGCAAACTGACAAGATAGCTTGTAAATCAACTAGCTAGTTATTTATAGCCAGGCTGACTTGAAGTCGCATTTAGTTAGAGATCGTAGCGATCTCTAGAATCCACGTGCTGGCTACAGCTATAGCTTGTTCTTTGAATTTCATGGCACCTGCTATGATGTCCCACAATAAATAATGTTATCATACTAACAGTTATAGTTTCAGACATTTGTGTTTATAGGTGTAATCACACTTACAACATGCTTGGTATGAAGAAATTCAAACTACTAGCTAGCGTTGTAAGTGTGTTAGCTTCCAATACAACACAAATTCTCGATCGATCTGCGTCATAACAAAATCATACAAATCTTACACAAAATCATAACTACAAATCGATCACCAACTTATTTGAACTGTTGAATTATGGGCTGTTTCGAGTCCGAACAATTGATGCAGCAACACATGCCGGCATCTTCAGGTTCTTGCTGCTTTTTCTTCTTGCTTCATCAAACGATAGCAGGGGCAACTAGCTAGCCAGCTAACCAACCAGCTAGCCAGCTAACGAACCAGCTAGCCATCTCTGGTGAATCCTGAGACCACTCGTCTTGCTCACAAAAAATAGCTAAACAAAACTAGCAAAAAGTAGGTTATGTTGTGATCTACTTACAGTGCCTTGCAAAAGTATTCATCCCCCTTGGTGTTTTTCCTATTTTGTTGCATTACAACCTGTAATTGAAATGGATTTTTATTTGGATTTCATGTAATGGACATACACAAAATAGTCCAAATTGGTGAAGTGAAATGAAAAAAATAACTTGTTTCAAAAAATTCAAAAAATAATAATATCGGAAAAGTGGTGCGTGCATATGTATTCACCCCCTTTGCTATGAAGCCCCTAAATAAGATCTGGTGCAACCAATTACCTTTAGAAGTCACATAATTAGTTAAATAAAGTCCACCTGTGTGCAATCTATGTGTCACATGATCTGTCACATGATCTCAGTATATATACATCTGTTCTGAAAGGCCCCAGATCTGCAACACCACTAAGCAAGGGGCACCACCAAGCAAGCAGCACCATGAAGACCAAGGAGCTCTCCAAACAGGTCAGGGACAAAGTTGTGGAGAAGTACAGATCAGGGTTGGGTTATAAAAAAATATCCTAAACTTTGAACATCCCATGGAGCACCATTAAATCCATTATTAAAAAATGTAAAGAATATGGCACCACAACAAACCTGCCAAGAGAGGGCCGCCCACCAAAACTCACTGACCAGGCAAGGAGGGCATTAATCAGAGAGCCAACAAAGAGACCAAAGATAACCCTGAAGGAGCTGCAAAGCTCCACAGCGGAGATTGGAGTATCTGTCCATAGGACCACTTTAAGCCGTACACTCCACAGAGCTGGGCTTTACGGAAGAGTGGCCAGAAAAAAGCCATTACTTAAAGAAATAAATAAGCAAACACATTTGGTGTTCGCCAAAAGCCATGTGGGAAACTCCCCAAACATATGGAAGAAGGTACTCTGGTCAGATGAGACTAAAATTGAGCTTTTTGGCCATCAAGCAAAACGCTATGTCTGGCGCCAACCCAACACCTCTCATCACCCCGAGAACAGGGAAACCTGTTTCAGTCTTCCAGAGATTTGAGACTGGGACGGAGGTTCACCTTCCAACAGGACAATGACCCTAAGCATACTGCTAAAGCAACACTTGAGTGGTTTAAGGGGAAACATTTAAATGTATTGGAATCGCCTAGTTAAAGCCCAGACCTCAATCCAATTGAGAATCTGTGGTATGACTTAAAGATTGCTGTACACCAGCGGAACCCATCCAACTTGAAGGAGCTGGAGCAGTTTAGCCTTAAAGAATGGGCAAAAATCCCAGTGGCTAGATATGCCAAGCTTATAGAGACATACCCCAAGAGACTTGCAGCTCTAATTGCTGCAAAAGGTGGCTCTACAAAGTATTGACTTTGGGGGGGGGTGAATAGTTATTCAAGTTCAAGTTTTCTGTTTTTTTGTCTTATTTCTTGTTTGTTTCACAATAAAAAATATTTTGCATCTTCCAAGTGGTAGGTATGTTGTGTAAATCAAATGATACAAAACCCCCCAAAATCCATTTTAATTCCAGGTTGTAAGGCAACAAAATGGGAAAAATGCCAAGGGGGGTGAATACTTACGCAAGCCACTGTATATGATGTTGTCCCCACAGTGACCGTACGTACATACCCCAACCAGAAGCCATGGATTACAGGCAACATCCGCACTGAGCTAAAGGGTAGAGCTGCCGTTTTCAAAGAGCGGGACTCATGCCCTCCGACGAACCATGAATCAGGCAAAGCGTCAATACAGGACTAAGATTAAATCGTACTACACCGGCTCCAACGCTCGTTGGATGTGGCAGGGCTTGCAAACTATTACAGACTACAAAGGGAAGCACAGCCGCGAGCTGCCCAGTGACACGAGCCTACCAGACGAGCTAAATTACCTCTATGCTCGCTTCGAGGCAGGCAACTCTGAAGCACGCATGAGAGCATCAGCTGTTCCGGACAACTGTGTGATCACGCTCTCCATAGCCGATGTGAGTAAGACCTTTAAAAAGGTCAACATTCACAAGGTCACAGGGCCAGATGGATTACCAGGACGTGTACTCCGAGCATGCGCTAACCAACTGGCAAGTGTCTTCACTGACATTTTCAACCTGTCCCTGACTGAGTCTGTAATACCAACATGTTTCAAGCAGACCACCATAGTCCCTGTGCCCAAGAACACTAAGGTAACCTGACTAAATGATGACTGACCCGTAGCACTCACATCTGTAGCCATGAAGTGCTATGAAAGGCTAAGGACCCTGGGACTAAACACCTCCCTCTGCAACTGGATGCTGGACTTCCTGACGGGCCGCCCCCAGGTGGTAAGGGTAGGTAACAACACATCTGCCACGCTGGTCCTCAACACAGGGGCTCCTCAGGGGTGCGTGCTCAGTCCCCTCTTGTACTCCCTGTTCACCCATGACTGCATGGCCAGGCACGACTCCAACACCATCATTAAGTTTGCCGACAACACAACAGTGGTAGGCCTGATCACCGACAATGATGAGACAGCCAATAGAGAGGAGGTCAGAGACCTGGCCGTGTGGTGCCAGGATAACAACCTCTCCCTCAACGTGATCAAGATAAAGGAGATGATTGTGGACTACAGGAAAAAGAAGAGGACCGAGCACACCCCCTTTCTCATTGACGGGGCTGTAGTGGAGCAGGTTGAGAGCTTGAAGATCCTTGGTATCCACATCACCAACAAACTATCATGGTCCAAACACACCAAGACAGTCGTGAAGAGGGCACGACAAAGCCTATTCCCCCTCAGGGGACTGAAAAGATCTGGCATGGGTCCTCAGATCCTCAAAACGTTTTACAGCTGCACCATCAAGAGCATCCTGACTGGTTGCATCACCGCCTGGTATGGCAACTGCTCGGCCTCCGACCGCAAGGCACTACAGAGGGTAGTGCGTACGGCCCAGTGCCTCACTGGGGCCAAGCTTCCTACCATCCAGGACCTGTATACCAGGCGGTGTCAGAGGAAGGCCCTAAAAATTATCAAAGACTCCAGCCACACTATTCATAGACTGTTCTCTCTGCTATCGCACGGCAAGTGGTACCAACGCCAAGTCTAGGTCCAAAAGGCTTCTCAACAGCTTCTACCCCCAAGCCATAAGACTGCTGAACAGCTAATCAAATGGCTACCCGGACTATTTGCAGAAGTGGGATAGTTATACACCCAACCTTGATGAGACGGATGAAGCAGCTGGCTAGGAAGAACAGGCAAGGAGCTGAGCATTCTGCTCCAGGAGCTGAGCCATGGTAACCCTACCTACCCTAGTTTCAGCTAGCTGCGTGGCTAAATAGAGGTGAGAGACCCTGGAAGAAGTGGAAAACATATTCGGCCCAGAGAGTAGGCGGGTAGAAAACGGAGGTGGAGACCAAGAGTGGCTCAGATGAGGTGGTGGCCACATTGCTTGCCACTGTGATGCCACCACCTCAGTCCTTGCCCATCCCTGAGTCAACGGGAAACGCCAGGGGGATGATTAAGTCCCCATCATCAAGTTGGTCGTTTGGGCCCCTCCCCACTGTGACATGGGGCACTCGCGGACATGAAGGGCCGGAGGTCCTTATCGGTGAGAGTCAGCAATGTCTCGTTGGAGCATGAGTTCTGGTTGGCCGATATTCAAGATCCTAGGGTTGGATTTCCTTAGTCAAGTGGGAGCATGTCTAGATGTTGGAATGCGGAAACTCCAGATGAAAGACTCCGTGATGGAACGGCAGCTGCAGGTGACTCGGCAGGAATTGGTGACAGACAGCCCCACAGAGACCCTTCCCCCAGATGAGAAGGAGCAGCTGAAGCCCCCCCGAAGAGGTGAGTGTACCCCAGTAGGTGATCGGTGGCACAGTGGACGTACCTTCGGAAGCTACCCTGCAAGCTGTGCGGGAACTAGGGCAGAGGTGTTCGGAAGGGCTCGAGCCTGAGTAGCGGGAATAAGTTGGAAGCACTGCTTGCAGAGTTTGTGGATGTCTTTGCAGCACGAGACGAAGACTGCCAGAGAACCAGTCTGGTCCAGCACTCTATTGATACTGGCGATGCAGCACGTATCCGTTGGCCACTGGCGAAGGGAGAGATAGCGGACCAGAAGATCTGGGAGATGGTGGAGACAGGGTTCATCAAGCCATCTAACAGTCTTTGGGTACCCCAGTAGTCCTTGTCAAGAAGAAGGACGGTTCATGGCGCTTCTGTGCAGACTACAGGCAGCTGAACTATGTGACCAGGACAGACTCCTACCCCCTCCCGGGCATAGACGATGCACCAGACTACATCACAGGGCCACGGTGGTTATTGGCAAGTTGAGCTTGCCCCTGAAGTCGGGCTGACGACCGCGTTCTCGATTGGACAAGGACTGTGGCAGTTCACCGTGATGCCCTTCTTTGGTATCACATGTCCTGACATAAGTGCATGTGATACCAAAGAGCCTACTAGAGTTCAATTGTTAAGACAGTTAGAATATAAAACATTTCATATACAATAATTATATATTAGCTGGTTAGCGCTAAATAGGCTAATAACTCTAATGCCTTTTACAGCTAGCTAAGAAGCTAACTAAAATCTGTAGTGGTGGGGCGTGAGGCAGAGTTGAGTGAAGCAGCTTCAACTGTAAACTTGTTCCCGTACTTATAAATCAGAATCAGATATTACAGGTATCACGTTATTCACTTAGCCGACCACAGATGAGCTTTGTTTTTTCCCGCTTTTTATGGAAACCCAAAGGAGTCATACCTAACCGCCCAGTGACTTTCCAAACCCCCCCCCCCCCCCCCCCCCCCCCCCCTACATACAAACATACACACACTCCGCCGTGCGCTCTGTCTATGGTGCTGATATCAGCGCAGCGGAGATTCAGATTTCGCGCCAACCTGTCACTCAATCGTTTGAACTTTTTTGCTATTTTTATATAGGGACATAAAACTGAGGTAGCACAAGTTTCAACTGAGGGGCTAAGCCTCCTATTGCCCTTCATGGATCCGGGCCCACAAGCAGAGCTGTTTTATCAAGACACAAATATCCTGTGCTTTTTCATTTGACTCAGCATCATTTTTATAGATATAAAGAAATGTCAATAGAACAACCGGTAAAACCAAACAAAATGCAGCTAGTTTGCTGTCTTTCTAGCTTCAGTATAAAGTGATTATGTTAGCTATGTAGTTGGCAAGCTAGCAAGGGGGGAAGAGCCTCCATGGTCCCTACCCTAAACCCTAACCCTAACCATACCCTAACCTTAACCATAACCCTTACCTAACCTTAACGCTTACCTTAACCATTTTACATTTGAACTTGAATGGGGTAGGGACGTCCCAGGGATTCCGGATAGCACGGACCGAGCCTCCATAGCCAGGGTTGCTAGGTCCAGCAAAGAATTCACAGTACAATGACCACTCAAAACCCGGCCAACTGGAATTTATATATACAGTGCATTCGGAAAGTATTCAGACCCCTTTACTTTTTTTCACATTTTGTTACGTTACAGCCTTACTCTAAAATTGATTAACTTGTTTTTCCCCTCATCAAGCTACACACAATACCCCATAATGACAAAGCAAAAAACTGGTTTTTAGACATTTTAACAAATGTATAAAAAAAATACAAAACTGAAATAACACATTTACATAAGTATTCAGAGCCTTTACTCAGTACTTTGTTGAAGCACCTTTGGCAGCGATTACAGCCTCGAGTCTTCTTGGGTATGACGCTACAAGCTTGGCACACCTGTATTTGGGGAGTTTCTCCCATTCTTCTCTGCAGATCCTCTCAAGCTCTGTCAGGTTGGATGGGGAGCGTCACTGCACAGCTTTTTCAGGTCTCTCCAGAGTTGTTCGATCGGGTTCAAGTCCGGGCTCTGGCTGGGCCAATCAAGGACTTTCAGAGACTTGTCCCGAAGCCACTCCTGCGTTGTCTTGGCTGTGTGCTTAGGGTTGTTGTCCTGTTGGAAGGTGAACCTTCACCCCAGTCTGAGGTCCTGAGCGCTCTGGAGCAGGTTTTAATCAAGGATCTCTCTGTACTTTGCTCCGTTCATCTTTCCCTCGATCCTAAATAGTCTCCAATTCCCTGATGCTGAAAAACATCCCCACAGCATGATGCTGCCACCACCATGCTTAACCGTAGGGATGGTGCCAGATTTCCTCCAGGTGTGACGCTTGGCATTCAGGCCAAAGAGTTCAATCTTAGTTTCATCAGACCAGAGAATCTTGTTTCTAATGGTCTGAGTCCTTTAGGTGCCTTTTGGCAAACTCCAAGTGGGCTGTCATGTGCCTTTTACTGAGGAGTGGCTTCCGTCTGGCCACTCTACCATAAAGGCCTGATTGGTGGAGTGCTGCAGATATGGTTGTCCTTCTGGAAGGTTCTCCCATCTCCACAGAGGAACTCTGGATCTCTGTCAGAGTGACCATCAGGTTCTTGTTCACCTCCCTGACCAAGGCCCTTCTCCCCCGATTGCTCAGTTTGGCCGGGCGGCCAGCTCTAAGAAGAGTCTTGGTGGTTCCAAACTTATTCCATTTCAGAATGATGGAGGCCACTGTGTTCTTGGGGACCTTCAATGCTGCAGACATTTTTGGTACCCTTCACCAGATCTGTGCATCGACACAATCCTGTCTCTAAACTCAACGGACAATTCCTTCGATCTCATGGCTTGATTTTTTTCTCTAACATGCGCTGTCAACTGTGGGACCTTATATAGACAGGTGTGTGCCTTTCCAAATCATGTCCAATCAATTGAATTTACCACCGGTGGATTCCAATCAGGTTGTAGAAACATCTCAAGGATGATCAATGGAAACAGGATGCACCTGAGCTCAATTTCGAGTCTCATAGCAAAGGGTCTGAATACTTATGTAAATAAGATATTTCTGTTTTGTATTCTTTATAAATGTGCAAACATTTCTAAAAATCTGTTTTCGCTTTGTCATTATGGTGTTTTGTGTGTAGATTGATGAGGGAAAAAAAATAATTTAATCAATTTTAGAATAAGGCTGTAACGTAAAACAAAATGTGGAAAAAGTCAAGGGGTCTGAATACTTTCCGAGTGCACTGTACGTGCCATTTGCTATATATAGGAGCTAAATATTTGTATAATTTAATTATAGGTAGCGCTTTTTATTTTATTCCAGGCTTTATCTAAAAATTCCGGAAACGGAAATACACAATGGACAAAAAAACATTTCAGTTTCTCCTCATGGCTCAGCCACATAATATATGTATATGTATTTATATTTAAGTCATTTAGCAGACGCTCTTATCCAGAGTGACTTACAAATTGGTGCATTCAATACTTAATACACCTAAATTTGCTTTAATCTCTCATCTAACATTGTGGAACCTAAGATACGTTTTCACCAGCTTCAGTGCAGAAAAACTCTGTTCACAATAAGCGGTGCTAACTGGGATTGAAGCAGCTTATTTTGCACAGTTTAAAGAGAACAAAGAAAACTTCTTCATCTATTTCTGAATCTGACCTCTGACCTACTCTACTGAGTACACAGTCTCCATTAAATTGAGAGCTTAGCTTTTTTTGGTGGTTTTGCAGGGGGCTGTATTGCAGTATCACATTGCTCAGCTGTGTTTAACACTTTCATTCCATAGGTCATCAAAAAATGACTCATCCCTTGTAGTCATTCAAAGTTTGAACTGAGGCTTCAACTAAATCAACAGCCTTTGACAGGTCAAGTGATGAAGACTGTAGCATATCTGACAGAAATGTTGCTTCTCCAAAAAACGTTATGCCGTGGAACAAGGAACACAATGAATTGTAAATCTATCTGTGCAAGCAGACCTCGCGCCTCAACAGATCTGTCACCGTTGTGTTCTTGGACTATGTCTTGCAGGACTCGCTTAACGGCAGGCAATCTATCCATAATAGTATGTAGAGCCATATATCGACATGCCCAGCGAGTGTCACTTAGTCTCTGAAGCTCTCTAGGTGCACCTGGGTACATCTCTCTTTGTACGCTAAGCCATTTTTGATGCACATATGACCCAGATGTGAAGACATAGTCTTTCTAGTAACGAGAAGAACTGTCCTACCTCAGGGACAGCTTTGACTGTATCCACTAAAACTAAGTGTAGACAGTGTGCACTGCAGTGGAGGTAAAAGGCTTTGCTTGTTCTTTAATGCGTTGCCTGGACGCCTGAATGCTGCCACTCATAACTGAAGCACCGTCATATGCGTGGCCTACTAGGTTGTTTTTGTATTCAAGACCATGACTTTCTAGTATGTGTATGATTTAGTCATTAAGCCCTGCTGCATCTAGTCGATCAGCCGATTCAAAGTGGAGAAAGCTCTTATGGACAGCTCCACTGAAATAGTACCTGAGTACCAGAGATATCTGATCCTTTTTTTTTTTACTTTTTTTTTAAACTTTTTTTTTTCGTCTGCCATTATGCTAAAGACCTCACTGTCTTTCACTTCTTCTATCATCTCTGTTGGAACCATGTCTGCCAAACAACTCAGAACCTCATTCTGAATCCCTTTGCTTGTGTATTTTGCATTATGAATGGAAGTCAACCTTTTTTCCACAGTTGTGTCATGCTTAGCTATTGTTTCTAGGATTGCCAGGAAGTTCCCTTTATTATCAGACTCTGCAGACTCATCGTGTCCTCTTTGTGCAATGTTTTGTGTGGCTGTAAGTAGTAGTACTTCTCCTATTGTTTTAATATAGTCCCCATTTTCTTGAACCTGTTTGTTGTGTTCCTTGTTTAGGGCATTTACCAGTGTTGCATTACTTTTTACAGCTTTCTGATAGTCTCTCCATGTAATCATTGCTTGTTCGTGCCGCTCAGACCTTGCATGAATTGCAAATCCCCCCGTCTTTGTAAGTTGCCTTCTTCCAGTTGTTAAAACCCAATTTTGAATCAAATACAGGGTATATCTGGTGGTCTGTCTCCTCATGGCTCAGCTACATAATGCCAGGGTATATCTGGTGGTCTGTCTCCTCATGGCTCAGCCACATAATGCCAGGGTATATCTGGTGGTCTGTCTCCTCATGGCTCAGCTACATAATGCCAGGGTATATCTGGTGGTCTGTGTCCTCAGCTACATAATGCCAGGGTATATCTGGTGGTCTGTCTCCTCAGCCACATAATGCCAGGGTATATCTGGTGGTCTGTCTCCTCAGCCACATAATGCCAGGGTATATCTGGTGGTCTGTCTCCTCAGCCACATAATGCCAGGGTATATCTGGTGGTCTGTCTCCTCAGCCACATAATGCCAGGGTATATCTGGTGGTCTGTCTCCTCATGGCTCAGCTACATAATGCCAGGGTATACAGTGGGGAGAACAAGTATTTGATACACTGCCGATTTTGCAGGTTTTCCTATTTACAAAGCATGTAGAGGTCTGTAATTTTTATCATAGGTACACTTCAACTGTGAGAGACGGAATCTAAAACAAAAATCCAGAAAATCACATTGTATGATTTTTAAGTAATTAATTTGCATTTTATTGCATGACATAAGTATTTGATACATCAGAAAAGCAGAACTTAATATTTGGTACAGAAACCTTTGTTTGCAATTACAGGGATCATACGTTTCCTGTAGGTCTTGACCAGGTTTGCACACACTGCAGCAGGGATTTTGGCCCACTCCTCCATACAGAACTTCTCCAGATCCTTCAGGTTTCGGGGCTGTCGCTGGGCAATACGGACTTTCAGCTCCCTCCAACAATTTTTTATTGGGTTCAGGTCTGGAGACTGGCTAGGCCACTCCAGGACCTTGAGATGCTTCTTACGGAGCCACTCCTTAGTTGCCCTGGCTGTGATTGACCGTCATCTTGAACTTCGTCCATTTTCTAATAATTGCGCCAACAGTTATTGCCTTCTCACCAAGCTGCTTGCCTATTGTCCTGTAGCCCATCCCAGCCTTGTGCAGGTCTACAATTTTATCCCTGATGTCCTTACACAGCTCTCTGGTCTTGGCCATTGTGGAGAGGTTGGAGTCTGTTTGATTGAGTGTGTGGACAGGTGTCTTTTATACAGGTAACCTGTTCAAACAGGTGCAGTTAATACAGGTAATGAGTGGAGAACAGGAGGGCTTCTTAAAGAAAAACTAACAGGTCTGTGAGAGCCAGAATTCTTACTGGTTGGTAGGTGATCAAATACTTATGTCATGCAATAAAATGCAAATTAATTACTTAAAAATCATACAATGTGATTTTCTATGTAACCATAGTTACATAGTCTTTCCTCTTCCGTTTCACTACAATACCGACCTGTTTCAATACGCAGAGACAATGTCCCTGATCATACCATAGCCATCTCTTGCTTTTAGGTAGGTTATACATAATTGATCTCTCACACACAAATTCACCCTTAATCAAACAAAAGGTTCTCAATTTGGGTTTATGAAGAATCTCCTCCACCCATTTTCATATTGATTTGGTTTTCATACAACTGTTGGAAAACGTCTGACATTTCAGTTGCCCAGGCTCCCCCTTATGGATAGATACCATTGAAAAACTTTGCTGGCTATTCTGGCAGTTGGCATATACAACAGTCAATTCCAAAGTCTCACCATACACGCCTTCCATCTCACCTCACAGGGTTCCCAGCCCGTGTCCCCAGTTATTGCAAGTATAGGTGCAAACTTGTGGATACCTAGAAAAATAACGTACTGCTCTGTTATGGACATGTTTATTTTTTTAGATACCTCTTAGCACCCCACACTGCTGAATACTCCAGAACAGGATACACACACGTCTGATACAGTTTGTAAGACGTGGCATAACCAGTATCTTGAAGTGTTTGTGTTTTTCCTCTAACTCCCCCAAGAGCTCTACTCGTTGAGTCGGCCAAAATGACGTCAAATCACGTTATATCTACCGTAGCTTTGATTGGACTGATCATGTCAACTTTCAAAATCCTAGCTAGCAAGCTAGCAGTCATCATCATGAATCACGTCGACAATCTACTGGCAAATCCTTTTTAATCCTTGTCATATGAAGAGAGATTATAGATAAAATGTATCGGCCATTGGACATAAACATTATTGGTGAACACCAGCCTTGTCTATTGATAAAGACCAGCCTTGTCTATTGATAAAGACCAGCCTTTTCTATTGGTGAAGAAGTGACAAGAGAGACAGCAGCACAACTGAGAGCAAGACAGACTCTTTGTTTCATCATGTGCACCAGAGAAAATATATCGTCCTGACTGGGCGAGGGGTTATACTCAGTCAATGTGCGTGCGTGTGTGTGGAATGCGCCAATGGTGATTTGTGATGCAGGTTGCTTGCCAACAGTCAAGCAGGTGGCAGAGTTGTTTTTCTACTCTGAATAAAGCGGCCTTTTTCAATGCTGTATGGAAGATACTGTTCATGCCTGTCTAGAGGCTCTGATAAGAAGGGTTTGTACTAACTTGTAATACATGTCATGTCCCCCTCCCTTACCCCTGACAGAGGAGGTGTTATTCCAGGGTTTTTCTTTATTTTTTACTATTTTCTACATTGTAGAATAATAGTGAAGACATCAAAACGATGAAATAACACAAATGGAATCATGTAGTAACCACACATTTTTTAAACAAATGAAACTATATTTTATATTTGAGATTCTTCAAAGTAGCCACCCTTTGCCTTGATGACAGCTTTGCACACTCTTGGCATTTTCTCAACCAGCTTCATGAGGTAGTCACCTGGAATGCATTTCAATTAACAGGTGTGCCTTCTTAAAAGTTAATTTGTGGAATGTATTTCCTTCTTAATGCGTTTGAGCCAATCAATTGTGTTGTGACAAGGTAGGGGTGGTATACAAAAGATAGCCCTATTTGGTAAAAGACCAAGTCCATATTATGGCAAGAACAGCTCAAATAAACAAAGAGAAACGACAGTCCATCATTACTTTAAGACATGAAGGTCAGTCAATCCGGAAAATTTCAAGAACTTTGAAAGTTTCTTCAAGTGCAGTCGCAAAAACCATCAAGAGCTATGATGAAACTGGCTCTCATGAGGACCGCCACAGGAAAGGAAGACCCAGAGTTACCTCTGCTGCAGAGGATAAGTTCATTAGAGTTAACGGCACAGAGTTCAAGTAACAGACACATCTCAACATCAACTGTTGAGAGGAGACTGCATGAATCAGGCCTTCGTGGTCGAATTGCTGCAAAGAAACCACTACTAAAGAACACCAATAAGAAGAAGAGACTTGCTTTGGCCAAGAAACACGAGCAATGGACATTAGACCGGTGGAAATCTGTCCTTTGGTCTGGAGTCCAAATTGGAGATTTTTGGTTCCAACCGCCGTGTCTTTGTGAGACGCAGAGTAGGTGAACGGATGATCTCCGCATGTGTGGTTCCCACCGTGAAGCATGGAGGAGGGGGTGTGATGGTGTGGGGGTGCTTTGCTGGTGACACTGTCAGTGATTTATTTAGAATTCAAGGCACACTTAACCAGCATGGCTACCACAGCATTCTGCAGCGATACGCCATCCCATCTGGTTTGCGCTTAGTGGGACTATTATTTGTTTTTCAACAGGACAATGACCCAACACACCTCCAGGCTGTGTAAGGGCTATTTGACCAAGATGGAGAGTGATGGAGTGCTGCATCAGATGACCTGGCCTCCACAATCCCCCGACCTCAACCCAATTGAGATGGTTTGGGATGAGTTGGACCGCAGAGTGAAGGTAAAGCAGCCAACAAGTGCTCAGCATATGTGGGAACACCTTCAAGACTGTTGGAAAAGCATTCCAGGTGAAGCTGGTTGAGAGAATGCCAAGAGTGTGCAAAGCTGTCATCAAAGAAAAAGGGTGGCTATTTGTAGAATCTCAAATGTAAAAATAATTTTGATTTTTTTTAAACACTTTTTTGGTTACTACATGATTCTATATGTGTTATGTCATAGTTTTGATGTCTTCAATATTATTCTACAATGTAAAAAATAGCAAAAATAAAGAAAAACTCTTGAATGAGTAGGTGTGTTCAAACTTTTGACTGGTACTGTAGATGTACAAGTTGTTTGTATACAACCTGGGAAGACTCCATCTTGAGCTACATAATAATAATAATAATAATAACGTGATTTAATTGTTGCACTTTCATGACGTGCATTTGCAAGTACACAGTGTGTGGAAGTCCATTTCAACATTCTTCCATAGAAGAGAGAAACAACAACGTTTTAAAGATGATATATTAAAGATTTTTATTTCTATTAAATGAAACGTTAATGGCGTAGAAAAACGCCCCATTTCAGAAGGTCACAGTGACATCATCAACATAAAGGTTCAACCAGCGAGATCTTTGGCATTATGTTTCACATTACTAAATACTAAAAGGAAATAATATACAAAATATATTAACTTCTTCTCTCAGTTCAAAATAACAACCCTTTTATGGGAAAAAAAAGTCAAATTAATAGTGAAAAGGGTATTCATCAAAAAGCAAATGGATCTGACACAGAGGCATTGACCAGCAAATGCACTGTGAGAGAAAAAAACAGTAAGAAGAAAATAAAAGTAGCTTTTGAAGAAAGTGAAAGACTAGAGTTTGGATACAATACTGACTCCCTCCCACCGTCCAGTCAACAACAAATCATACAGACTCCTGCTCTGTCTGACACACAGAGAGAACTAACTGGTATCAACATGTTTCACCATCCCAACAGATGCAGACTGTAGTTTAAATTAGAGACACTTACAAACACCTAAAACACATTCAGACCTCAGAAATGTGAGATACTCGAGCAATGAGGTGAAAATAGCATACATCAATATAACCCCTCCTCTCTGTCTCTCTCTCTCTCTCTCTCTCTCTCTCTCTCTCTCTCTCTCTCTCTCTCTCTCTCTCTCTCTCTCTCTCTCTCTCTCTCTCTCTCTCTCTCTCTCTCTCTCTCTCTCTCTCTCTCTCTCTCTCTCTCTCTCTCTCTCTCTCTCTCTCTCTCTCTCTCTCTCTCTCTCTCTCTCTCTCTCTCTCTCTCTCTCTCTCTCTCTCTCTCTCTCTCTCTCTCTCTCTCTCTCTCTCTCTCTCTCTCTCTCTCTCACTGTTTCCAAGACATGTTGCTGTATATAACTAGTCATCGATTTAGAAGATGCTAGATCAGATGCTCCTGGTAGAAACCAGCTGCCATGGAGCCTTGGCAGAAATATAGACTGAAAAAGAGAATAGATCCTCAGAATGCAGGCCATGTTAACAGGGTGAGGGTCAGACTAGATAGGACTCCTCAGAATGCAGGCCATGTTAACAGGGTGAGGGGTCAGACTAGATAGACTCCTCAGAATGCAGGCCATGTTAACAGGGTGAGGGGTCAGACTAGATAGACTCCTCAGAATGCAGAATGCAGGCCATGTTAACAGAGTGAGGGGTCAGACTAGATAGACTCCTCAGAATGCAGGCCATGTTAACAGGGTGAGGGGTCAGACTAGATAGACTCCTCAGAATGCAGGCCATGTTAACAGGGTGAGGGGTCAGACTAGATAGACTCCTCAGAATGCAGAATGCAGGCCATGTTAACAGGGTGAGGGGTCAGACTAGATAGACTCCTCAGAATGCAGGCCATGTTAACAGGGTGAGGGGTCAGACTAGATAGACTCCTCAGAATGCAGGCCATGTTAACAGGGTGAGGGGTCAGACTGTTCCTCGGAGCAAGTAGGAGAGAGGGAGAGAGGTAGCATTCCATGAGGAAGGAATGCCAGACAATTATACACGGTTAGTCAGCAGGGGGTGGTGGGGAGAGAGGCATTATGGGTAGTAGCTGTCTGGGGGCCCAAAATTATAACCCGGTCTCTGTCTCAAATGGCACCCTATTCCCTATGTAGTGCACTACTTTTGGTCAAAAGTATTATATAGGGAATATGGTTCTATTTGGGACGCAGCCTGGCATCTCAAACATCAGGCCTCCGTGCTGTGAACGGCAGCCTCTCCTCTTCCCATCCTCTGCTAAGCAGACAGACAGACATGCCATCCTCCAGTCTAAAGAAGGCCCATTCCTGTGTTAAAGCTGTGGGGATGCGAGAGCACCAACTGCATAGTTTAATTTAGGCTTGGATATGCAATGGTTGGGTTTGTAAGCATTTATGGTACTCAGGCACAATGTGGAATGGACCACTAATCCAAGGGCATAGGGGTGTAAACGGGGAGGAGGAGGAGAGCTTACTACTACAGCTGACTTCACTAAGCACACGTATTAGTGTTACAACGTAACAGGAAGGACATGTGTAATCATAGAACAAGCTCAGGTAGCCGTGGGAGAGTTATGTCGTTTATCCAGGAATGTTGGATTATTTGACATGGCATGCTGAGCTCAAAGTAGCTAACATACTGTCTGTCCATGAGGGAAACAGATATGCAGTATGAATAGAAGTATATAGACCAGTAGAGGTGGAGACAGACAGACAAACTGCCAGACTGACAGACCGACTAACTGACAGACTGATAGACCGACAGACTGACAGCTTTCTTAAAGGCCAAACAACACAACTCTTCACACAAACACATCACACTATGAGCAGCACTTTAATAAGAATATAAATACATGAAATAAAACATAACACCAATGACATACAGGCTGTGCAGCGATGCAGAATCCTGTCCGTGTACCTTGGAGGCTTTAGATGGAGACTGCCCTCGTTTCACCTGGCAGGTCCACTAGAGAACACGGACAACTAAGTTCTTTACTTTTCTAGGTGGAAAGAAACGGTCTCCACTCTGCTCTGTCTGCAAACACTTCGCTTCACTTCTGGATTATTTTCTCCGTTAGGTAGGTAGGTAGGTAGGTAGGTAGGTAGGGAGGGAGGGAGGGAGGGAGGTAGGTAGGTAGGTAGGTAGGTAGGTAGGTAGGTAGGTAGGTAGGTAGGTAGGTAGGTAGGTAGGTAGGTAGGTAGGTAGGTAGGTAGGTAGGTAGGTAGGTAGGTAGGTAGGTAGGTAGGTAGGTAGGTAGGTAGGTAGGTAGGTAGGTAGGTAGGTAGGTAGGTAGGTAGGTAGGTAGGTAGGTAGGTAGGTAGGTAGGTAGGTAGGTAGGTAGGTAGGTAGGTAGGTAGGTAGGTAGGTAGGTAGGTAGGTAGGTAGGTAGGTAGGTAGGTAGGTAGGTAGGTAGGTAGGTAGGTAGGTAGGTAGGTAGGTAGGTAGGTAGGTAGGTAGGTAGGTAGGTAGGTAGGTAGGTAGGTAGGTAGGTAGGTAGGTAGGTAGGTAGGTAGGTAGGTAGGTAGGTAGGTAGGTAGGTAGGTGGGTGGGTGGGTGGGTGGGTGGGTGGGTGGGTGGGTGGGTGGGTGGGTGGGTGGGTGGGTGGGTGGGTGGGTGGGTGGGTGGGTAGGTAGGTAGGTAGGTAGGTAGGTAGGTAGGTAGGTAGGTAGGTAGGTAGGTAGGTAGGTAGGTAGGTAGGTAGGTAGGTAGGTAGGTAGGTAGGTAGGTAGGTAGGTAGGTAGGTAGGTAGGTAGGTAGGTAGGTAGGTAGGTAGGTAGGTAGGTAGGTAGGTAGGTAGGTGGGTGGGTGGGTGGGTGGGTGGGTGGGTGGGTGGGTGGGTGGGTGGGTGGGTAGGTAGGTAGGTAGGTAGGTAGGTAGGTAGGTAGGTAGGTAGGTAGGTAGGTAGGTAGGTAGGTAGGTAGGTAGGTAGGTAGGTAGGTAGGTAGGTAGGTAGGTAGGTAGGTAGGTAGGTACTTAGGTAGGTAGGTAGGTAGGTAGGTAGGTAGGTAGGTAGGTAGCTAGGTAGGTAGCTAGGTACTTAGGTAGGTAGGTAGGTAGGTAGGTACTTAGGTAGGTAGGTAGGTAGGTAGGTAGGTAGGTAGGGAGCACATGTCCATGTCTCCAAACCTTCTCCACACTGTCTCCAAACTGTCTGTCTTTCTCCAAAGGAAGTGTCCATCTGGAGGTCAGTCTGACCAGAGCCAGACAGACAGGCAGGTTGTCTTCTCCTCGTTGGGAGGGACATACAGGACATGAGGGACTCTCGGTCATTTCCCGTGTTGTCACCATCCATCCACAGCGGATCCCACAGTTCAGCGTTCAATGTTTCTTAAATTAGGATTTCCACCACTTCTGCTACTGCGTCTGAACTGCTGGTGCTCTTGTGTGTGTTGAGTGGTGCCTGGAAGTGCTCTGAGGTGTAATGGAAAAAATAAACCATGTTTTAGAGACTGGATAAAAAACGGCAGGATTTTAGCTCCACAATGAGTTATGTAGTACAACATAGACAGAGATTCAGTGGGCCAGAAGACAGACAAGACAATCAAGCTCTCATGTTTGACAAGACAATCAAGCTCTCATGTTTGACAAGACAATCAAGCTCTCATGTTTGACAAGACCATCAAGCTCTCATGTTTGACAAGACATTCAAGCTGTAATGCTACTTGGGAGGCTACCAGCCTTGACTAAACCTTGACTCTACCCAACACACACAGACACACAGCCAAGGTTTCACAGACACATAGCTGTAGTTGGTATGAATGAATGAGTCCACTACTTCCCCTCTCTGAGCCTGGAAGGGTGACATTTGGGACTCAGAATGTCTGCTGTGACCCTGGGTTCTGGTTCCACTTTAACCAGCATGACCCCGGGTTCTGGTTCCACTTTAACCAGCATGACCCTGGGTTCTGGTTCCACTTTAACCAGCATGACCCTGGGTTCTGGTTCCACTTTAACCAGCATGACCCTGGGTTCTGGTTCCACTTTAACCAGCATGACCCTGGGTTCTGGTTCCACTTTAACCAGCATGACCCTGGATTCTGGTTCCACTTTAACCAGCATGACCCCGGGTTCTGGTTCCACTTTAACCAGCATGACCCTGGGTTCTGGTTCCATTTTAACCAGCACGACCCTGTGTTCTGGTTCCACTTTAACCAGCATGACCCTGGGTTCTGGTTCCACATTAACCAGCATGACCCTGGGTTCTGGTTCCACTTTAACCAGCATGACCCTGGGTTCTGGTTCCACTTTAACCGGCATGACCCTGGGTTCTGGTTCCACTTTAACCGGCACAGATCAAAAGGACTTGTATTATTACATCATCATACGAAGCCCTGTGTTCCACTTTAACTCCACTATACATGTCATTTTCTCTGTATTGTATGAGACTGAAATAGGTACCAGTACTCATTTTGGGTCCCGGTACTGTTTCTCTTTAGGTGCCAGTGCTCATTTTGGGTGCCAGTGCTCATTTTGGGTCCCGGTACTGTTTCTATTTGTTAATACACACACAACATCCATTCCAGAATAGGCTTACACACCAGAGGCAAGCGTTGAGGTCGAGGAAGCCTCAGGGGGTGCTAGCGTGCCGGTAGGATCAGTCTCCTTGGCCGGAACATCACGGTCACACTGGGTGCTGCAGTCCCTGCTCCGGGGCTTGGACAGGAACAGCAGGGCGGGCAGGGCCAGGGGGGCACAGGGGTGTTGGTGGGGGGACAGGGAGAGAGGACACACTGCAGTAGCCGTCTGGTCATCAGAGAGGCTCTTCCCTACAAGCACAGACAACAAGAGGAAAATGGTTAATTACTGGATCACAGACAACAAGAGGAAAATGGTTAATTACTGGATCACAGACAACAACAGGAAGCTGGTTAATTACCAGATCACAGACAACAAGAGGAAGATGGTTAATTACCGGATCACAGACAACAACAGGAAAATGGTTAATTACTGGATCACAGACAACAACAGGAAAATGGTTAATTACTGGATCACAGACAACAACAGGAAAATGGTTAATTACGAGATCACAGACAACAAGAGGAAGCTGGTTAATTACCAGATCACAGACAACAAGAGGAAGCTGGTTAATTACCAGATCACAGACAACAACAGGAAGCTGGTTAATTACCAGATCACAGACAACAACAGGAAGCTGGTTAATTACCAGATCACAGACAACAAGAGGAAGCTGGTTAATTACCAGATCACAGACAACAAGAGGAAGCTGGTTAATTACCAGATCACAGACATCAAGAGGAAGCTGGTTAATTACCAGATCACAGACAACAACAGGAAGCTGGTTAATTACCAGATCACAGACAACAACAGGAAGCTGGTTAATTACCAGATCACAGACAACAACAGGAAGCTGGTTAATTACCAGATCACAGACAACAAGAGGGAGCTGGTTAATCACGTAAGCACACACGCTCAAACATCTGCTCTGTGAGCTTCCCTGCCACGTCTATTCTAGAGCGGCTATCCCGGAGCGGGGAGACGACATACAGTACATTCATTCTGTTACTAAAAGACGTCGTCATCTATTTGAGGAAAGTCCCTCACCGTGTCCTCTCCCCAACAGTAGTTATTTTAGGAAGTGCAACATTCTGACTGGCGACACTATGCACTAGACGCTTAACAGCCGCCAGTTGTCTCTTGAGTTAATAGCATGGGTTGTTCTAGATCTGACATTCCTCCAGGCGTTATGACCTGTGACCCCAGAAGACTAAAAAGAAGGAGAAGACAGTGATGTCATAATTCTCCAGATTCTTCAGGAAGTAGATACACTGAGTGTACAAAACATTAAGAACACCTGCTCTTTCCATGACATAGACTGACCAGGTGAAATCTTTGACCCCTTATTGATGTCACCTGTTAAATCCACTTCAATCAGTGTAGATGAAGGATGTCAAACTCATTCCACGGAGGGCCGAGTGTCTGCTGGTTTTTGGTTTTTCTATTTAATTAAGACCTAGACAACCAGATGAGGGGAGTTCCTTACTAATTAGTGACCTTAATTCATAAATTAAGCACAAGGATGGAGTGAAAACCTGCAGACACTCGGCCCTCTGTGGAATGAGTTTGACACGAGGTGTAGATGAAGGGGAGGAGACGGGTTAAAGAAGGATTTTTAAAGCCTTGAGACAATTGAGACATGAATTGTGTGTGTGTGCCATTCAGAGGGTGAATGGGCAAGACAAAAGTTTTAAGGGCCTTTGAACAGGGTATGGTAGTAGGTGCCAGGCGCAGCGGTTTGAGTCAAGAACTGCAACACTACTGGGTTTTTCACGCTTAAATGATCCACCACCCAAAAGATATCCAGCCATCTTGACACAACTGTGGGAAGTATATGAATGAAAGTTTACAACGCAGGTGCACAGGTCGAGAGAATTTTGAGTAATCAAAGATGACAGACAGTGACACATTCAACACCGCCTTGCACACTCTTGCCTGCATCTAGCTTATCTAAGGTGTAACCATTAGTCCAACAGTTGCAAATGAGAGTTTCTATTGGACGAATTCAGGTATGTTTATCCCCATTTCGTTCCGTTTGCTTGCGTTTTAAAAAACATTTTTCAACAGAATCGTCGGAATGAATACACCCCTGATCACGCGTAAACACAGTTCACTTTCATAGCAGACACATACAAACAGTTCGTTATACACTGCTCAAAAAAATAAAGGGAACACTTAAACAACACAATGTAACTCCAAGTCAATCACACTTCTGTGAAATCAAACTGTCCACTTAGGAAGCAACACTGATTGACAATACATTTCACATGCTGTTGTGCAAATGGATTTAGACAACAGGTGGAAATTATAGGCAATTAGCAAGACACCCCCAATAAAGGACTGGTTTTGCATGTGGTGACCACAGACCACTTCTCAGTTCCTATGCTTCTTGGCTGATGTTTTGGTCACTTTTGAATGCTGGCAGTGCTTTCACTCTAGTGGTAGCATGAGACGGAGTCTACAACCCACACAAGTGGCTCAGCTAGCTAACATAGCAGCCCTCTCTGTTTGAGCCGGGTGTTTGAGTCAACTGAACTAGCTAGCTGCATTTGACATCAGCTGAGAAAGTGAAAGTGCTAGATCCGTTCTCTGATCCTTTAATTGGGTGGACAACATGTCAGTTCATGCTACAAGAGCTCTGATAGGTTGGAGGACGTCCTCCGGAAGTTGTCATAATTACTGTGTAAGTCTATGGAAGGGTGTGAGAACCATGAGTCTCCTAGGTTTTGTATTGAAGTCAATGTACCCAGGGGAGGACGGAAGCTAGCTGTCCTCCGGCTACACCATGGTGCTACCCTAGAGAGTACTGCTGAGGCTACCGTAGTGTGTTTTAATAAATTATTGGGTGACGTGAATATATTTAGTATAGTTTTATCTAAAAAGGATAACTTTTTTAATGTTTCACTATTTTTATTTTTATGAAATTCACTGAGGAGGATGGTCCTCTCCTTCCTACTCTGAGGAGCCTCCACTGTCATATTCCCTACATAGTGGACTACTTTTGACCTTTTTGACCCTATGGGCCCTTATCAAAAGTAGTCCACTATAAGGTACCATTTGGGACCCAGGGCCCTAGAGCTCACCTTTCCCCCGGATGGGTTGCTCCACTGGGCCACTGGTGGAGGTTGAGCCGTTGGCCTCGGTGCTGACGGAGGGGACGGACCTGGCAGGGCGGAGGGCCTGCTGCTCTAGCCTGATCTGCTCCCGTTCAGACCGCTGCTGTAACACCCTGATCACTGCATCCTTCTCCAGGAGCTGGGAGTGCAGCACTCGGACCCTACACACACAAAGATTGCATATTAAGTTACTCAGATAACTATGTTGATCTATCTACCAATGTGTGAGTTTTTTTATTTATTTTTTGTCATTTAGCAGACGCTCTTATCCAGAGCGACTTACAGGAGCAATTAGGGTTAAGTGCCTTGCTCAAGGGCACATCGACAGATTTTTCACCTAGGTCAGACCAACTGGTGTTACTGTACAACGTCCAGTGAGCAGAAAGTTAACAGCAAGATATGTACCTATTCTCCATCTCCTGATGTCTGCGGCTGGATGGCAGGTGGTCGTTGAAGCTGCTGTTGGGTGAGTGGCGAGGGGAGCGTTTGATGACGCTGGTGTCTCTCTGAGCCGCAGCAGTAGCGGCTGCGTCCATGGCGAACTGCCTCATGGTGCTCTCCTCCAGGTACTTCTGTTCCCAGCGTGTGATGTCGGCCTCCAGAGCCAGGATCCTCTCCTCTCCTTCAGCCAGCTGCAGCTGTACGGACACCGTGGAGCCGGGGCCGCTGGCCGCGCTGTGGGACTGATACCACGGAATGAAATGTAATGAAGGATTTTTCAAACAAACATGGAGCTGTTTTGTTTTGTAAGACTGTTGTTTTTTGTTGTTGTTTTTTATATATATATATTTTATTTTTTTAAGGGGTAGATCAGCTTGAATATTTCAGATAGATTGTAACTTCCATCAATGTAATTGTCTGCATACTTCCAATCCCCCATATGTTGTTTTTTTCTCGCAAATATATACAGTGGGGAGAACAAGTATTTGATACACTGCCGATTTTGCAGGTTTTCCTACTTACAAAGCATGTAGAGGTCTGTAATTTTTATCATAGGTACACTTCAACTAAAACAAAAATCCAGAAAATCACATTGTATGATTTTTAAGTAATTAATATGCATTTTATTGCATGACATAAGTATTTGATCACCTACCAACCAGTAAGAATTCCGGCTCTCACAGACCTGTTAGTTTTTCTTTAAGAAGCCCTCCTGTTCTCCACTCATTACCTGTATTAACTGCACCTGTTTGAACTCGTTACCTGTATAAAAGACACCTGTCCACACACTCAATCAAACAGACTCCAACCTCTCCACAATGGCCAAGACCAGAGAGCTGTGTAAGGACATCAGGGATTAAATTGTAGACCTGCACAAGGCTGGGATGGGCTACAGGACAATAGGCAAGCAGCTTGGTGAGAAGGCAACAACTGTTGGCGCAATTATTAGAAAATGGAAGAAGTTCAAGATGACGGTCAATCACCCTCGGTCTGGGGCTCCATGCAAGATCTCACCTCGTGGGGCATCAATGATCATGAGGAAGGTGAGGGATCAGTCCAGAACTACACGGTAGGATCTTGTCAATGATCTCAAGGCAGCTGGGACCATAGTCACCAAGAAAACCATTAGTAACACACTACGCCGTCATGGATTAAAATCCTGCAGCGCACGCAAGGTCCCCCTGCTCAAGCCAGCACATATACAGGGCCGTCTGAAGATTGCCAATGAACATCTGAATGATTCAGAGGAGAACTGGGTGAAAGTGTTGTGGTCAGATGAGACCAAAATCGAGCTCTTTGGCATCAACTCAACTCGCCGTGTTTGGAGGAGGAGGAATGCTGCCTATGACCCCAAGAACACCATCCCAACCGTCAAACATGGAGGTGGAAACATTATGCTTTGGGGGTGTTTTTCTGCTAAGGGGACAGGACAACTTCCCTGCATCAAAGGGACGATGGACGGGGCCATGTACCGTCAAATCTTGGGTGAGAACCTCCTTCCCTCAGCCAGGGCATTGAAAATGGGTCGTGGATGGGTATTCCAGCATGACAATGACCCAAAACACACGGCCAAGGCAACAAAGGAGTGGCTCAAGAAGAAGCACATTAAGGTCCTGGAGTGGCCTAGCCAGTCTCCAGACCTTAATCCCATAGAAAATCTGTGGAGGGAGCTGAAGGTTTGAGTTGCCAAACGTCAGCCTCGAAACCTTAATGACTTGGAGAAGATCTGCAAAGAGGAGTGGGACAACATCCCTCCTGAGATGTGTGCAAACCTGGTGGCCAACTACAAGAAATGTCTGACCTCTGTGATTGCCAACAAGGGTTTTGCCACCAATTACTAAGTCATGTTTTGCAGAGGGGTCAAATACTTATTTCCCTCATTAAAATGCAAATCAATTCATAACATTTTTTACATGCGTTTCTCTGGATTTTTTTGTTGCTATTCTGTCTCTCACTGTTCAAATAAACCTACCAATCAAATTATAGACTGATCATGTCTTTGTCAGTGGGCAAACGTACAAAATCAGCAGGGGATCAAATACTTTTTTCCCTCACTGTACATCCATACACACACACATATGTAAGACTGTGTTTACTGTACAGACAGACTTGGGGGTTGTCAAATATTACGTGTTAAGGTGGATCATAAGGTTTTCATTTTATATATTCTGGTCCTGGAGGGCCGAAACACTTCAGGACCGGAGTTGAACAGCCCTGATATAGGATTAATCATAGTTTGTGTATGTCTCCTCTCCTCTCCTCTCCTCTCCTCTCCTCTCCTCTCCTCTCCTCTCCTCTCCTCTCCTCTCCTCTCCTCTCCTCTCCTCTCCTCTCCTCTCCTCTCCTCTCCTCTGCTCTCCTGCTCCTCTCCTCTCCTCTCCTCTCCTCTCCTCTCCTCTCCTCTCCTCTCCTCTCCTCTCCTCTGCTCACCTGTGCTGCTCGGAGGCTCTTCAGCTCCTGCTCCAGCCTGGTCCTCAGCCTCAGTTCCAGGGCCTCTCTCTTCTCACAGACGGCCTGTAGCTGTCCCAGGGCACTCTGCAGCCGCTCTACCTTCTCTACGTACGCCCTCTTCCTCCCCAGCTCCTCCTCCAGGGCCAGGTTACGGGCCTGTGCCGACCTCAGGGCCAGCTCCAGAACCTCCCGGCACCGGAGCCACTCCTCCCCGGAACCACGGAGACGCTGCACCTCCCACTGCTGCTGTTCATCTAGGAGAGAGACAGAAAAGAGGAGAGGAAATGTTCAGGTGAAATGTTCAGGTGAAATATTCAGGTGAGATGTTCAGGTGAAATGTTCAGGTGAAATATTCAGGTGAAATGTTCAGGTGAGATGTTCAGGTGAAATGTTCAGGTGAGATGTTCAGGTGAAACGTTCAGGTGAAATGTGCAGGTGAGATGTTCAGGTGAGATGTTCAGGTGAAATGTTCAGGTGAAATATTCAGGTGAAATGTTCAGGTGAGATGTTCAGGTGAAATGTTCAGGGGAAATATTCAGGTGAAATGTTCAGGTGAGATGTTCAGGTGAAATGTTCAGGTGAAATGTTCAGGTGAAATGTTCGGGTGAGATGTTCGGGTGAAATGTTCAGGTGAAATGTTCAGGTGAAACGTTCAGGTGAAATGTTCAGGTGAAACGTTCAGGTGAGATGTTCAGGTGAAATGTTCAGGTGAGATGTTCAGGTGAAATGTTCAGGTGAAATGTTCAGGTGAAATGTTCAGGTGAAATGTTCAGGTGAGATGTTCAGGTGAAATGTTCAGGTGAGATGTTCAGGTGAGAGGGGCTGCTACAGACATTATGAAGCTATGTAGTTGAACCAGTCACGTGTTTGTTTGTAAATACCACAACAGGAGAAAGCGGGAGCAGGTGAGTCCAGCTGAGTTTTGACAGGGGTCGCGTTTTATATTGAAAGTCAACAGTGTTTTTTTGCTTCAACAGAGTGATCAGGGATGTGCAACTATAGTTTTCCTTCACAGAAAATACATTAGTGCAACACATTCGGCATAAAACAGCTTCATTTTCATCAGATGACAACCAAAGTGGCTGGCAGCCACACAAGTAAATGAGGTTACAATGAAGAACCAAGGCCTTTTTTGCTAAAACGATGCATGGCCAACATATTTCTAATGTTTAGGCCTAACATAGAAAGAATGTAGCCAGCTAAATTTCGTAATGTTTTTCTTAAAGTTAATCTAGCATTTTACCAGAGAAAGTAGACTGTATACACTGAGAAAAGTACCGGAGAAAAGTAGCTAGACATCAGTCAGAGCTGATGTCAGCTGATAGAACGACCGTTGGTGAATTCTCATCCGGATTTAGTGCAACTGAAGCACAAAATGAGTCTGATGCTGAGCAGAAATGTCAATAAGAAGCATTTTAGATCTGTGTTTACAAAAACGCAGCAAGATATTTCTTATGCGTTTTGTCTTTTTTTCCTCAGTGAAAAACGCAGAATTCTGCCTTTAACACGATCCCTAAGTTTAACTTGCTATCTAAGTAAGTGGCTGAATTAATGAGATGAGGCATCATATTGTGTTGGCTTTCTGCCGTGTTTGAGAAGTCAAAGCCCTTTGGATCAGTTATCTGTCCAGCTGCTATCTCTTGATTTCCTTGCTATTTTCTCCTCTCTGTTCTCGGTCCGTCTGCTCCTTCGCCCTCTTCTCCGAGCAGAGCAGGCAGGCCCGTTGCCCTAGCGACTCCAAGCAGAGCAGGCAGGCCCGTTGCCCTAGCGACTCCGAGCAGAGCAGGCAGGCCCGTTGCCCTAGCGACTCCAAGCAGAGCAGGCAGGTCCGTTGCCCTAGCGACTCCAAGCAGAGCAGGCAGGCCCGTTGCCCTAGTGACTCCAAGCAGAGCAGGCAGACCCGTTACCCTAGCGACTCCAAGCAGAGCAGGCAGGCCCGTTGCCCTAGCGACTCCAAGCAGAGCAGGCAGGCCCGTTGCCCTAGCGACTCCAAGCAGAGCAGGCAGGCCCGTTGCCCTAGCGACTCCAGACAGACACAGCGTGTAACCATGCTGCTTCAGAGACAGTACTGTTAAAACTTTGCTTCAAACTTTGTTCATTTGTACAATGTCTCTCGATCACATGCATTTGTAAATGTCAAAACTCACCAAAAATGCCATTCGGTAGCTCCTACCAGCTCCTACCAGCTCCTACCAGCTCCTACCAGCTCCTACCTGTATATGTATAACTTTATGAGCTGGATTGCCAGTTTTTGCAATTTTTGTTTATACTTGTTTGCGCTCTTTTTTATTACTTTTTTTAGGGGGTAGATCAGCTTTAATATTGCAGATATATACACATACATACATATAAATACATATACATACATATATACATATATATATATATATATATATATATATATATATATATATATATATATATATATATATATCCTTTAAAAAAATATATTTCCCTTTATTAATTTCCAACCCCACCACCCCTTCCCTAATTGGAGTAAACTAGTGAACAACAACGCTTAGGCCTCTACTTCCAGCTTATACATACTATATACATTTTATGGACACAGTCAATTTTACAATAATTATATTTTGTTTGTTTTTGCTCCTGAACTTCCTCTACCCTCAACCTCTCCGATCATTTTCATGATGTCCATCCGGTTTGCTTCTATATGACATATCTTTCTAACTGTGCTCTTTCACAAAAGCTCTCAACCTATAACCTATATACTTATTATGGACACAGTATGCTTTACATTAGTTATCTTGTTGTTATTAGTTGGTGTTAGTTGTTATTAGTCCCATCCTTCAACTCCATTCAACACCTCCCATCTATCTCTTAACATCATCCATATTGGATTTCTATTTGCCATATATTTTTCAACTGTACTGTGATGTTTCACAAAAGTTCTGAACCCTTCTATTCTCATTGTTTCTACAGATTGTAAATTGAAAATAAACATTTTTGCTAAAAGTATTATTATATTATTGATCGATTGACTATGACTTTTCAGATCACCCAGTAGTGCTATCTGCAGGGTTAGCTCCAGGTAAATATTGCAGTCCTTTAGCCATTCCTGGACCTGTGTCCAAAAACAAGCTACAAATGGACAGTACCAAAACAAATTATCTAATGATTCTGTCTCTTCCCCCATATAAATAACATTCTATTGGTAGCAAGAATTTTATATAATAATTTAAATTGAAAATATTCTAAGTTTTGAATCCGGCGTCGTTTTGCGAATCAGTTCATAAACATGCCATGGAATCGGTACGTCAAAAATCTCTCTCCAACTATTTTGCAATCTATATGGGACGGCTGTCAATCCTTTGGTCCTTAAATGAAACTGGTCGACTTTTTTATTTATCACAGTTTTCTTTAACCAATTATATTCTTTAATGCGGCCGACAGACATGTTCCTTACCTTTCCCCCCTTCCACTTTCCTCTTCCATTTTTGCGGTAATGCTGCAATTATTTGGTTGTAATTTTGGGTAGAGCAGACATTTCCATATGTTTTTGTTAGCTGCATGTGCGACATAACTCCACCAGTCCTACCGATGACATCATTTACGAAGATTAAACTTTTATTTTTATTTTTATTTTTTATTAATCTTTTTTTTTATCAATTAGTATATTTGAGTTTAACCACAATATTTGTTGCATTATTTGTTCTGTAGTTTCTGGAGGATTAAATTGAAATTGCAACCAACTTTCTATGGCTTATTTTAGAAATAGTAATATTTGGGAGATTATTTCCTTTTCAAATAACTGAGTTGTAATCTGAATAAAGGGAAAAAGGCCATTCTTGAACATTGGGTGAGACAATTTTACTAATTTGCTAGAGAACCAGTTCGGATTTAAGTATAACTTTTGTATGACTGAAGCTTTTAGCGATAGGTCTAATGCTTTAATATTTAATAATTTCTGTCCTCCGATTTTCATATTCATTATATAAATAGGCCCGTTTAATTCTGTCTGGCTTGCCGTTCCATTTAAAATGGAAAATTATTTTCTCATATAATTTAAAAAACTGTTCGCTAGGCGTAGGCAAGACCATAAGCAAATAGGTAAACTGGGATAATACTAAAGAGTTAATCAGGGTGATTTTCCCACTTGTTAGCATATTTAGCTAGCAGCCTCCATGGAAATTCGCTATTACTTGTGCTAATTTTGTTAGTATTCTGGTAATAGAGCCCAATGGGCTTGTTTGCGTTTTCGGCGCCCCCATGTGGACTAAGCCGGTAATACCCTAAATCCCGGGGTGAGAGAAGGACGGTATGACATTTTGAAAATCTGGATACCGCCCAACCCTAATCCCATCTGCCCCCTAACCTCCTTTAAAACAGTTATCCAAGAGCAACATGTTCACGTTGTTTCCTTTGGACTAAAAGGGAAAGCAGACTTCCTCTTAACCACTTACTACAGACAGTGTTCACTGAAGCGCAAATGGTACCCTATTCCCTATATGGTGCACTACTTTTGACCAGGGTTTAGGTTCCATGTTACTGTACAGTGTAAAGGTTTAGGTTCCATGTTACTGTACAGTGCAGTGTAAAGGTTTAGGTTCCATGTTACTGTACAGTGCAGTGTAAAGGTTCCATGTTACTGTCCAGTGCAGTGTAAAGGTTCCATGTTACTGTACAGTGCAGTGTAAAGGTTTAGGTTCCATGTTACTGTCCAGTGCAGTGTAAAGGTTCCATGTTACTGTACAGTGCAGTGTAAAGGTTTAGGTTCCATGTTACTGTCCAGTGCAGTGTAAAGGTTCCATGTTACTGTACAGTGCAGTGTAAAGGTTTAGGTTCCATGTTACTGTACAGTGCAGTGTAAAGGTTTAGGTTCCATGTTACTGTACAGTGCAGTGTAAAGGTTCCATGTTACTGTACAGTGCAGTGTAAAGGTTTAGGTTCCATGTTACTGTATAGTGCAGTGTAAAGGTTCCATGTTACTGTACAGTGCAGTGTAAAGGTTTAGGTTCCATGTTACTGTACAGTGCAGTGTAAAGGTTCCATGTTACTGTACAGTGCGGTGTAAAGGTTTAGGTTCCATGTTACTGTACAGTGCGGTGTAAAGGTTTAGGTTCCATGTTACTGTACAGTGCGGTGTAAAGGTTCCATGTTACTGTACAGTGCAGTGTAAAGGTTTAGGTTCCATGTTACTGTACAGTGCAGTGTAAAGGTTCCATGTTACTGTACAGTGCGGTGTAAAGGTTTAGGTTCCATGTTACTGTACAGTGCGGTGTAAAGGTTTAGGTTCCATGTTACTGTACAGTGCAGTGTAAAGGTTTAGGTTCCATGTTACTGTACAGTGCAGTGTAAAGGTTCCATGTTACTGTACAGTGCAGTGTAAAGGTTCCATGTTACTGTACAGTGCGGTGTAAAGGTTTAGGTTCCATGTTACTGTACAGTGCAGTGTAAAGGTTTAGGTTCCATGTTACTGTACAGTGCGGTGTAAAGGTTCCATGTTACTGTACAGTGCAGTGTAAAGGTTCCATGTTACTGTACAGTGCAGTGTAAAGGTTTAGGTTCCATGTTACTGTACAGTGCAGTGTAAAGGTTCCATGTTACTGTACAGTGCAGTGTAAAGGTTTAGGTTCCATGTTACTGTACAGTGCGGTGTAAAGGTTTTGGTTCCATGTTACTGTACAGTGCGGTGTAAAGGTTCCATGTTACTGTACAGTGCAGTGTAAAGGTTTAGGTTCCATGTTACTGTACAGTGCGGTGTAAAGGTTTAGGTTCCATGTTACTGTACAGTGCAGTTTAAAGGTTTAGGTTCCATGTTACTGTACAGTGCGGTGTAAAGGTTTAGGTTCCATGTTACTGTACAGTGCAGTGTAAAGGTTTAGGTTCCATGTTACTGTACAGTGCAGTGTAAAGGTTTAGGTTCCATGTTACTGTACAGTGCAGTGTAAAGGTTCCATGTTACTGTACAGTGCAGTGTAAAGGTTTAGGCTAGACTACATGATCATGCCCCACTATAGTGTTTCATATGCAGCTCTGTCTTTCAGTACTGTTTGGAATCTTCTATGAGCCAAAAGCATGTAAACCCCCTTTTCGACCCACCAACTGACATTTTCACCGTCAAAATAGGTACATTTAATGTTCATACGAACATTCCTCAGAGTGTAATCATTGCTCCTGGAGGCCAACAGACATGGTAGTGTGACTGTTAAACCGGAACGTTGTTATTTTGTGACATAACCGCATGACGAAGGACTACTTTAAGCTGATTTAAACTTCATTTCCCAATACAATACCAAGTTCACAAAATAATAGTTGTGAAGCTTTACCACAACAATGAGTGCCAGGGCAGTGGCAGTTCCCGTTGCCAAAGGCCAGCCAATAACAATGTGATAGTAAACCTGACGTCACATACTGAGGTGAAGAAATGCCCAAAGATGGAGACATATCTATCAAGGGGTCAGTGCGCTGTGAGTGGGGAATGGAAGCCCTGCATTAGTTCCCCTTGAGGAAGGGAGGGAGCTCGGCAGCTCAACAGCTATGGAGCCCTGCGCAGCAGAGCAGGGGGAGGGAGGCATTCCCAGTGAACGGAACAGTCTGAAATACCTCAATAAATTCCAGGAATCCAGGCCACATTTACTTGTGGAGGGCTGTGAATAATGACAGGCGTTCAAGCGCCAAGGAGAGGGAGACAGGAGCAGAGAGCAGGGAATGTCCCCCTAGCCGGCCTCCCCTCTGACCACTGACCTCTGACCACGGACCACAGACTACATTAATATGGCAGCGATATCAGTCAGAGTCTAGGAGAACTATGTACCTGCCACAGAATCCCAGGGTGAAGTGTTTCACAATGCTGTGTGATTTGTAAAAAAAAAAAACAGCCCTTGCAAACAGATCTGAAAACGCTCTCTCTTGCCCAGCGCCCTGCCCTCTCTCCACAGAACGTCTTACTCAAGCGATTATGAAGAGTAAGCAACAACAAGAAAGCCAGTGTTTCGTCTTTCGTCTCTCTCTCTCAACATGTTGGGGAGGTATCTGATCTCTACTCCCGAGTGGCGCAGTGGTCTAAGGCGCTGCATCGCAGTGCTAGCTGTGCCACTAGAGATCCTGGTTCGAATCCAGGCTCTGTCGTAGCCGGCCGCGACCGGGAGACCCATGGGGCGGCGCACAATTGGCCCAAGGTAGGGGAGGGAATGGCCGGCAGGGATGTAGCTCAGTTGGTAGAGCATGGCGTTTGCAACGCCAGGGTTGTGGGTTTGATTCCCAAGGGGGGCCAGTATGAAAAATAAACTAACTGTAAGTCGCTCTGGATAAGAGCGTCTGCTAAATGACTAAAATGTAAATGTAAAATGTACTTACTTTGTTTGAGGAGTTTGTTGAAGACTTGCTGTTTCTGGTCTGCCGATTCAACCTCTTTGGCTACCAACTGTTTGGTAGCTGTGTCCAGACGATCTACAGGTCAAAGAGAGAGGGAGGGAAATCAATGATGATCTATTATTACCTCTTTAGGGGAGAGCCACACTTAAACCCCAAAGACTCCTGCTCCAGGTTGGTAGCTTTCCTGCAGTCAAGTGACCAAAGCGCCCTCTAGTGGTCTCATGGATGGAACGTTATTAATATTTTTCATTCTTTTATAATTAATAAACATTCTTTTAAAAAAACGGCAGAAAATCCGTTGTTTCGATGTCAAACGGTTTTGTTATATTTCAGTCTTCTGTGATGTATATAAAGTGTAATATTGGGATGCAAACTCATAATGTAATACTCTATATCTGACATGGTACAGGTGTCTCCTTTCTTTAAGCCCATAAGTGTGAGGTGTATCCTTCTGTTTCAAAGTAGATTTGTTTAAGACTGTCAAGAAACACTCTGCGTGACCCTGATTTAACCCACTGCAGTACAATTAATCAAAACAGGTAGCTAGTGAAGTCTTTAGCTTTGCTTTATTTAACCTTTATTCATGCAGGTAAGGTCCATCAAAAACAGATTCTTATTTGCAATGACTAGCTGTGTTAGCATTAGCATCTAGCTGCTGGTAGCTTTTACCTCTGAGGTCTCTGTTGAAGTCGTGTAGTCTCTTGATCTCTGACTCCAGTTTGTTCCTCATGGTTTTCTCCAGGGTCTCTCTCTTGGCTGAGCCGTTCATCAGGGTCTCGTAGGCCTCAGATATCCTCTGGATTTCCACTTCCAGCTGGGAGGAAACACACAAGAGGATACTGTCAGTCTGAGGGTCTCTACCTTAAAACACAGCTCATCCCACACCAATCGTCACATTTTGAGGGGCTTTTTTTGGGCCAGGCCTCAGAGGTGGAAACACAAAAGCCTGAAAACACTGGTGAAAAGTCCGACAGTGGAAAAGTGACAATAAACTAAACTATCTGAGGGCGGATTTAAGACCCCCAAGGCTTAATCAAGGAATCCATGGTCTCACAAGACTGTGATGCTGAATGAATGAGACATGTGGAGGAGGAGCAGGAAGAGGAGGAGCAGGAAGAGGAGTAGGAGGTGGAGGTGGAGAAGGAGGTGGAGGAGGAGCAGGAAGAGGAGGAGCAGGAAGAGGAGTAGGAGGTGGAGGAGGAGAAGTGGAGGAGCAGGGGAAGGAGGAATAGTGGGAGGAGGAGGGGGATGGGAGGGGGAGGAGCAGGAGCAGGTGGAGGAGGGGGAGGAGCAGGGGTAGGTGAAGTGGAGGGGGAGGAGGATGAGGAGGAGCAGGAGGAGAAGGTGGGAGGAGGAGGAGGGGGAGGAGGAGCAGGGGAAGGAGGAATAGTGGGAGGAAGAGGGGGAGGATGGGAGGGGGAGGAGTAGGCAGTGGAGGACCAGGAGGAGGAGGAGGAGGAGGAGGAAGAGCAGGGGGAGGAGGAGGAGGAGGAGGAGGAGGAGGAGGATGAGGAGGAGGATGAGGAGGAGGAGGAGGCTCATAGGCTAACACGTAGCACATGCATGAAAATTCCCACAAGCAGAAAATAAAGTTCCAAGGAATGTATAATGTTCCATGTAAGGAGCTTTGTGTTTGGTAGCTAGAGGTGTGTGAATGAATAGATCACCTGTCTACATGTCTCTGTCTGTCACTAACATCACCTGTCTACATGTCTCTGTCTGTCACTAACATCACCTGTCTACATGTCTCTGTCTGTCACTAACATCACCTGTTGACATGTCTCTGTCTGTCACTAACATCACCTGTCTACATGTCTCTGTCTGTCACTAACATCACCTGTCTACATGTCTCTGTCTGTCACTAACATCACCTGTCTACATGTCTCTGTCTGTCACTAACATCACCTGTCTACATGTCTCTGTCTGTCACTAACATCACCTGTCTACATGTCTCTGTCTGTCACTAACATCACCTGTCTACATGTCTCTGTCTGTCACTAACATCACCTGTCTACATGTCTCTGTCTGTCACTAACATCACCTGTCTACATGTCTCTGTCTGTCACTAACATCACCTGTCTACATGTCTCTGTCTGTCACTAACATCACCTGTCTACATGTCTCTGTCTGTCACTAACATCACCTGTTGACATGTCTCTATCTGTCACTAACATCACCTGTCTACATTTCTCTGTCTGTCACTAACATCACCTGTCTACATGTCTCTGTCTGTCACTAACATCACCTGTCTACATGTCTCTGTCTGTCACTAACATCACCTGTTGACATGTCTCTGTCTGTCACTAACATCACCTGTCTACATGTCTCTGTCTGTCACTAACATCACCTGTCTACATGTCTCTGTCTGTCACTAACATCACCTGTTGACATGTCTCTGTCTGTCACTAACATCACCTGTTGACATGTCTCTGTCTGTCACTAACATCACCTGTCTACATGTCTCTGTCTGTCACTAACATCACCTGTCTACATGTCTCTGTCTGTCACTAACATCACCTGTTGACATGTCTCTGTCTGTCACTAACATCACCTGTCTACATGTCTCTGTCTGTCACTAACATCACCTGTTGACATGTCTCTGTCTGTCACTAACATCACCTGTTGACATGTCTCTGTCTGTCACTAACATCACCTGTCTACATGTCTCTGTCTGTCACTAACATCACCTGTCTACATGTCTCTGTCTGTCACTAACATCACCTGTTGACATGTCTCTGTCTGTCACTAACATCACCTGTCTACATGTCTCTGTCTGTCACTAACATCACCTGTTGACATGTCTCTGTCTGTCACTAACATCACCTGTCTACATGTCTCTGTCTGTCACTAACATCACCTGTTGACATGTCTCTGTCTGTCACTAACATCACCTGTTGACATGTCTCTGTCTGTCACTAACATCACCTGTCTACATGTCTCTGTCTGTCACTAACATCACCTGTTGACATGTCTCTGTCTGTCACTAACATCACCTGTCTACATGTATCTGTCTGTCACTAACATCACCTGTCTACATGTCTCTGTCTGTCACTAACATCACCTGTCTACATGTCTCTGTCTGTCACTAACATCACCTGTTGACATGTCTCTGTCTGTCACTAACATCACCTGTCTACATGTCTCTGTCTGTCACTAACATCACCTGTTGACATGTCTCTGTCTGTCACTAACATCACCTGTCTACATGTCTCTGTCTGTCACTAACATCACCTGTTGACATGTCTCTGTCTGTCACTAACATCACCTGTCTACATGTCTCTGTCTGTCACTAACATCACCTGTTGACATGTCTCTGTCTGTCACTAACATCACCTGTTGACATGTCTCTGTCTGTCACTAACATCACCTGTCTACATGTCTCTGTCTGTCACTAACATCACCTGTTGACATGTCTCTGTCTGTCACTAACATCACCTGTCTACATGTCTCTGTCTGTCACTAACATCACCTGTCTACATGTCTCTGTCTGTCACTAACATCACCTGTTGACATGTCTCTGTCTGTCACTAACATCACCTGTCTACATGTCTCTGTCTGTCACTAACATCACCTGTCTACATGTCTCTGTCTGTCACTAACATCACCTGTTGACATGTCTCTGTCTGTCACTAACATCACCTGTCTACATGTCTCTGTCTGTCACTAACATCACCTGTCTACATGTCTCTGTCTGTCACTAACATCACCTGTCTACATGTCTCTGTCTGTCACTAACATCACCTGTCTACATGTCTCTGTCTGTCACTAACATCACCTGTTGACATGTCTCTGTCTGTCACTAACATCACCTGTCTACATGTCTCTGTCTGTCACTAACATCACCTGTCTACATGTCTCTGTCTGTCACTAGAAATCAATGATTCCAAAATGAACAGAAAAGTCCCTGTGATCCGTCCACGGTGCACATTCCTGCTGCAGCACAGCTAGAGGACTAATCTCACTGATATGCAGCATTGGCACACACACACACACACACACACACACACACTTTATAGTTCGCTACCTACCTCCACAACCTTTGTGAGCCAACAGGGCTTAGAAATAAAACCTATTCATGCTATTATAATCAAATTATAGTTTACTCAAAATATATTACTGTCACTAAACTACATTACAAGCAGACACACTGCTATGAACAGGATGCATTGACGGAATCATTCAAGGGCAGTATTAGCTTGACCGTCCCGTCTCTGACCCACTCTCTCGCTATCTCTCTCAGAACCGTCTTCATGACCCTGACCAGTTAGGCTTCAAGACGGGTCACTCAACCGAGACTGCTCTTCTCTGTGTCACGGAGGCTCTCCGCACTGCCAAAGCTGACTCTCTCTCTCCTCTGTTCTCATCCTCCTAGATCTGCCTTCTACGCTGTGATCCTCCTCTCCACCCTCTCAGGGCTGGGTGTCTCACGGCTCTGCTCACTCCTGGATTGCATCCTACCTGGCAGGCCGCTCCTACCAGGTGACGTGGAGAGGATCTGTGTCTGCACCACGTACTCTCACTACTGGTGTCCCCCAGGGCTCGGTTCTAGGCCCTCTCCTCTTCTCTCTATACCCCAAGTCACTCAGCTCCGTTATTTCCTCACATGGTCTCTCCTATCATCACTATGCGGATGGACACCCAACTACGTTTCTCCTTCCCCCCTTCTGACACCCAGGTGGTGACACGCATCTTTACGTCACTGGCAGGTAACTATAAGCTTGTATGTCGGCCCACCCCCTCAAGCTCAATCTTGACAAGAAGGAGCTGCTCTTTCTCCTGGGGAAGGCCTGCCCGCTCAGACCTCTCCTTCATGGTTGACAACTCAATGGTCTCCCCCTCCCAGAGTGCAAAGAACCTTGGCTTGACCCTGGACAACATCCTGTCGTTCTCTGCAAACATCAAAGCAGTGACTCGCTCCTGCAGGGTCATGCTCTATAACCTCCGTAGAGTATAACCCTACCTCACACAGGAAGCAGTGCAGGTCCTAATCCAGGCACTTGTCGTCTCCCGTCTGGACTACTGCAACTCGCTGTTGGCTGGGCTCCACGCTTGTGCCATCAAACCCCTGCAACTTATCCAGAACGCTGCAGCCCAGTTTTCAACCTTCCCAAGTTCTCCCATGTCAAGCCATTCCTCCGCACACTTCACTGGCTTCCAGTTGAAGCTCACATCCATTACAAGACCATGGTGCTTACCTATGGAGCAGCAAAAGGAAATGCCCCTCCTTACCTTCAGGCTATGTTCAAAACCCTACACCCCAACTCGAGCACTCCGTTCTGCCACCTCTGGCCTCTTGGCCCTCCCATCCCTACGGGAGGGCAGCTCCCGCTCAGCCCAGTCCAAGCCCTTCTCTGTCCTGGCACCCCAATGGTCGAACCAGCTTACAGTGCCTTGCAAAAGTATTCATCACCCTTGGCGTTTTTCCTATTCTGTTGCATTACAACCTGTAATTTAAATGGATTTTTATTTGGATTTCATGTAATGGACGAACACAAAATAGTCCAAATTGGTGAAGTAATAACTTGTTTCAAAGAATTCAAAAAAATAAAAAACAGAAAAGTGGTGCGTGCATATGTATTCACCCTCTTTGCTATGAAGCCCCTAAATAAGATCTGGTGCAACCAATTACCTTCAGAAGTCACATAATTTGTTAAATAAAGTCCACCTGTGTGCAATCTAAGTGTCACATGATCCGGTCACATGAGTCTGCAACACCACTAAGCAAGGGGCACCACCAAGCAAGCGGCACCATGAAGACCAAGGAGCTCTCCAAACAGGTCAGGGACAAAGTTGTGGAGAAGTACAGATCAGGGTTGGGTTATAAAAAAATATCAGAAACTTTGAACATCCCACGGAGCACCATTAAATCCATTATTAAAAAATTGAAAGAATATGGCACCACAACAAACCTGCAAAGAGAGGGCCGCCCACCAAAACTCACGGACCAGGCAAGGAGGGTATTAATCAGAGAGGCAACAAAGAGACCAAAGATAACCCTGAAGGATCTGCAAAGCTCCACAGCAGAGATTGGAGTATCTGTCCATAGGACCACTTTAAGCCGTACACTCCACAGAGCTGGGCTTTACAGAAGAGTGGCCAGAAAAAAGCCATTGCTTAAAGAAAAAATAAGCAAACACATTTGGTGTTCGCCAAAAGCCATGTGGGAGACTCCCCAAACATATGGAAGAAGGTACTCTGCTCAGATGAGACTAAAATTGAGTTTTTTGGCCATCAAGGAAAACGCTATGTCTGGGGCAAACCCAACACCTCTCATCACCCTGAGAACACCATCCAGCATCATGCTGTGGGGATGTTTTTTTCATCGGCAGGGACTGGGAAACTGGTCAGAATTGAAGGAATGATGGATGGCGCTAAATACAGGGAAATTCTTGAGGGAAACCTGTTTCAGTCTTCCAGAGATTTGAGACTGGGACGGAGGTTCACCTTCCAACAGGACAATGACCCTAAGCATACTGCTAAAGCAACACTCGAGTGGTTTAAGGGGAAACATTTAAATGTCTTGGAATGGCCTAGTCAAAGCCCAGACCTCAATCCAAATGAGAATCTGTGGTATGACTTAAAGATTGCTGTACACCAGCGGAAACCATCCAACTTGAAGGAGCTGGAGCAGTTTTGCCTTGAAGAATGGGCAAAAATCCCACTGGCTAGATGTGCCAAGCTTATAGAGACATACCCCAAGAGACTTGCAGCTGTAATTGCTGCAAAAGGTGTCTCTACAAAGTAGCACCCACCCCTCACCTTTCTAGCTCTGACATTGCTGATAGCTACTTCATTGAGGAAAAGTGTACTTACTATGACATGTGATTGTCTTACATTTACATTTTAGTCATTTAGCAGACGCTCTTATCCAGAGCGACTCACAGTTAGTGAGTGCATAAATTTTTCATACTGGCACCCCCGTGGGAAAACGAACCCACAACCCTGGTGTTGCAAGCGCCATGCTCTACCAACTGAGCTACACAGGGACTTGTCACATAGCTATCTTAAGATGAATGCACTGACTGTAAGTCACTGTGGATAACAGCGTCTGCTAAATGACTAAAATGTCAATGTAGAATGTGAATTAGAATTAGAATGATTGTAGAAGACCCTCAACGTTCCAAACGGCACCGTATTCCGTTTACTGTAACCAAGGAAGTCTCCTCTCTCTCACCTTCTGAAGTCTGGCGGCCTTCTCGCTGTACCCCTCCACCTCTTTCCTCAGTCTCTCATTCTCCCTGAACAGGTCCATCTGGGCGTTACTGGGGCTGCTGTGGCTCATGTAGACCTCCGGACCGGAGCGGACACTGTGTCGAACCATCTCTGCCTGGGGCTGGGCAGGTACGTACCTGGGGAGAGGAGAGGGATTCATTAGTATCAAACGGTATCATTCAAGAATGGTGGTTGTAAACACATAGGGTCACTGGGATATAGGCTACATTCATCCCATATAGCAAACAGGGTGTCACTACTGGTCTGGCACCCATAATTGGTATATGTGTGTCATATTTACCTGTGCTGTGAGTGGAATGGGGGAGGAGGATCCTGGTAGCGGTGTCCGTGTGTCTCCTGTGAGTGGCTGAGCATGTATCCAGGAGCCCTGACCAGGAAGGGGTAGTCCGGGGGAGGTCCCCTCTGATCAGGGTACTGGAGAAACTCTGTCCCCTGGTGTTCAACAGGCCCTGAGTGGCCATTGGACAGCTGAGGGTAACTGTGAGAGGAGGTGAGGGGCTGAATGTCTCCACTTGATCTCTCCAGGGAGAGCCGCATGAGACGCTCACTGAGGCTCCGGGCGTGCTTCCGTTTCAGGTCCTCCTGGCCCTCTCCCCCTCCCTGGTGATCCATCACCTCCAGACCCAGACCAAGCTGAGGCTGACCCCACTGGGCCCCTACCGAGGCCATGTACTGAGAGTGGGCCTTGGCCTCCTCATAGGTGGGCAGCTCCTCTCCGTGTCTGTGGAGCTGGTAGAGGCGACACACGGAGTCACTCTCACAGTGGTTGTGGTCCCCCTTGTGCTCCTGGCCCTGGGGATCCTGTCTGGTGGACATGTGGAGGAACTGGGACTCCTCCTGGGTCAGGCTCTCCAGGGAGGAGCGGGGGGATCCGGTACCCCCTCCTCCTCCGCTGCTGTTGCTGCCTCCACGCAGGGCCTGCTGCTGGATGGACAGGAGGGTGCTGGTGTCTGTGAGGTTCCCGTAACGGAGCTGCTCCTGGATGAGACGGTGCAGGACCGTGCCAGAAGACTCCTCGGCAGTTCTCATCTCAGTCAATCAGAGAATAGATAAGTGAAGGGGTGTGTTGAAGAGTTTGTTTGCTTTGGATTCTTAGTAAACCATAGATCTAGAGACAGGAGCAATAAGATAATTAGTTAAATCAAGTAGCTAGCTAATACATTTGGTAGCACATAACTTAAAGCCTTATAATGCATTATGATGCCGTTATAATAAAGACTTGTTATAAGCATGTATTACCCCCTTTCCTATCTTATAATCATCTCATAATAACAATCATCAGACACTGCATCACATTTGGAATGTATCCCGAAGCCAACATAGCAGCAGTGTAATGTTGTAAATAGAGAGACATATTTCCCCCTCTGCTGTGGTACTTGCAGGCAGCACATACCAGCAGTGCCTTCCTTTCCAGTCTGTCCAGCATGTGTCATGCCTCACAGCCTATTCCCATAGTAACACCAGGTTAGTGCACAAATACCACCGCTGCAACATTCCCCTCTGGGCTTTTGCTGTTCCAGTAAAAAGTATGAGCCAGGACTTTACTACATGATACTCAGTATAGATTCTATCTAAATTCTATTATAATTAAGTAGAATTTACTTCAGCGTGTAAATGCAAACATACCACACACTGTGAACTATAGCATATGCCATATTACTAGCAGGTTAAGCCATATTACTAGCAGGTTAAGCCATATTACTAGCAGGTTAAGCCATATTACTAGGCATTATGTTGTAAAGGCCAAAACACGGAAGTATTGAAGAAAAAAGGAAATGTTTATTTTAGTTATTGGATATCATTATATTGAGTCAGTCATTTCCTGCTGCCAGCTATACAGATTCCATTCAGATTCCGTTCAAATTCAGTTCAGATTCCAATCAGATTCCGTTTAGATTCCAATCAGATTCCGTTCAGATTCCAATCAGATT
Source organism: Coregonus lavaretus (assembly GCF_964263955.1). NCBI lineage: Eukaryota > Metazoa > Chordata > Actinopteri > Salmoniformes > Salmonidae > Coregonus > Coregonus lavaretus. Next base: position 55,876 of record NW_028161716.1, read on the forward strand.
CCGTTTAGATTCCAATCAGATTCCAATCAGATTCCGTTTAGATTCCAATCAGATTCCGTTCAGATTTCAATCAGATTCCATTGCCTGATTTTGCCCTTTTTTTTTTGTTCATTTGGCCTTTCCAGCACGTGCACATACTATGACAGATATCAGATGTAGGCCACACATTCATTGAGGCTTTGTTGAAAGAAAAATGTATGTTTACTCTACAATCTAAACAGTGTGAATAATGTAGTCCTACTGTATACATTGGCCTAAATACTACACATTTCCATTATAGTCATTTAGCAGACGCTCTTATCCAGAGCGATTCACAGGAGCAATTAGGGTTAAGTGTCTTGCTCAACACACATAGCCAGGATAGAACATGGGCTATATCTTCACATATCTGATAACATTCCAGTCTAAACTAGGAAAATAAAACATATAGCCCAATAAAACAATTTATACTCAGTGTCAATAAAGTGCAAATAAAGTATCTATTGTCTACAGCGGCTAGACAGACTTGATCACAGACCAAAGCCGACATCCCAACATAAAAAAATATATATATATATAAAATATATATAATGAGAAATTAAAAGACAATTATTATAACATTATTATAAAAAACAAAAAAACGTGATAGACTGTAAAAAACAAAAGAGAAGGGTAGTTGAAGTTAATATTTTGAAAGACCTATCCACCATGTGTAAAGCAACTCATTCCAAAAAGCAGCTGAACTAAATTCTTACCAATTTACATTCTCATCACGGAAGCAAGTTGTTCACGGCGTATATCGTTTAATATTTCTTGTTGACGAAAAAATGATCCTAATAAAACTGAGTGGAAATGGAAAGTATGTAGTCGTATCCTGAGTATGTGTTCCTCTGAGAGAGAGAGAGAGAGAGAGAGCGCTGCTACCGTGTGCGTCTGAGCAGATCTCACAACAGACTGAGCCGGGAGAGAGAGAGAGCGCTGCTAATAAATAACTGAGGGCCGATTGTTCGCTGAGACTGGAATGATCGGAATGGCAGAACTCAAAGTCCCCCAGGGATGAAAAGCGGAACCGCAGAGCGAACGCAAAGCGCACAGAGGGAGAAGGGGGGGCAGGGCAAGTAGGTAGAATCGGAACAGCAGAGCGGGGCGGAGCGGAGCGGGGCGGTCAGAGCGGAGCAGCACTGTGCACATTGCAGAGAGACAGATGGTAGTCGCCTGCCTGTGTAATGTAAAGCGTGTTGTTGTTGTTAGCAGTTGGGGAGATGGAGTAATTAGCTGTAGCATGTTGTGACTAGAAAGAGATTGGGGCACTATTGTGAAGCAGAGACTTAATGTTTTCCATAAAATGCTTTTGTTTAGCCTACATAACATTCTAAACTCCCCATAGAGTATAACACACACAAACATTATATAAATTCTATCAAGAAATAGTCTATAAAAAATATTGTATCATGATTTGACCCATTGTTTTCCTTTAGGATTTCACCATCAATAGCTGTGCCTTGTGGCAAATATATATATAGTTAAGTCTGAGCAATCCCTATAGCACTTTGTGACAACTGCTGAGGTAAGAAGGGCTTTATAAAATGCAACACCATGTATGGTAATTGGATGCTTGATCAAATACAGTCCTTACTACCCAACCTGCAATTCAGACAAAAGTTGCTGCAATAAGTCCAAACATAGCATTAATTAGTAGCATATACTAGACAGGGTATCTGGAGACAAGCAGCATCCGTCATTAAAGTGAAGCGTCGTTGATCATTATTTTCTTTAAAGGTCTTTTGTTTGCATGTGCCTGGTAAATATTTAAGCCGAGGCCCGTGCCGGGTAATTGCAGAGTGTGCGTCTGTGTGGACATGGAGAGGTGGCGGGTGATGTGACTGTGTGTGTGTGTGTGTGTGACTGTGTGTGTGTGTATGTGTGTGACTGTGTGTGTGTGTGAGGGGGGGGGTGCTGGTCGGGTGTATGAGCCCTGCTACCTGCCATCTGTCTGGGGGTCCCCTGTCCCCTGCCTAATCAGGGTTAGCTCTGAGAGAAGAGATGCATTGTTCTCCTCACAGCAGACATGACCAGGAGGAGAGGAGAGGAGGGGAGGAGAAGAGGAGGTGACAGCCCTGCCATCTGCCCCTCCACCACCATCATCATAAATGGCACCCTATTCCCTATTTAGTGCACTACGTTTGACAATGGCTCATAGGGAATAGGGTGCCATTTGGGCACGCAGGCCAGGACTAACCAACAACAACCCCCTGGTCCTGGCTGGCCTGCATTCTTCACACACATGCTGCATAGGGGGATGCTGCCTAGGTCCTAGGATCAGCTGGCCTGGCTGAGAGAGGGGGATGCAGCCTAGGCTCTAGGATCAGCTGGCCTGGCTGAGAGAGGGGGATGCAGCCTAGGCCCTAGGATCAGCTGGCCTGGCTGAGAGAGGGGGATGCAGCCTAGGCCCTAGGATCAGCTGGCCTGGCTGAGAGAGGGGGATGCAGCCTAGGCCCTAGGATCAGCTGGCCTGGCTGAGAGAGGGGGATGCTGCCTAGGCCCTAGGATCAGCTGGCCTGGCTGAGAGAGGGGGATGCAGCCTAGGTCCTAGGATCAGCTGGCCTGGCTGAGAGAGGGGGATGCTAATGGCTGATAAAGGGAGGGACTTGTGCCTCAAGAATGTATAGAGACACCTGGACACATCTGATTTTCAGTTATAGACTACGTGCTTTTAGCCAGGATTTCTCTTTAGAGTGATTGTGTTTATAACAAGCCTCAACTTGCTGACTCTGTAAAGATGACATAGATCCTTATCTTGTCTGAAACACCCACACATCACAATCTCCTAGTGAAATGACATCCTGGTTCATTTGCATGGCAGTTGAGGGCCAGCTGTTGCGACGTACATTCTCTCAGCCTGTTTAAAATAAAATCAAATGTTATTGGTCATGCACACATATTTTAGAGATGTTATCGCAGGTGCAGCGAAATGCTTGTGTTTCTAGCTCCAACAGTGTAGCAATACCTAGCTAACAATACAAAACAATACACACTAATCTGTAACTGTTAACATAATATCCTGCCACAAACTCAGTAACCTAAACCTACACCCTTTTTCCATGGAGCTTGAATACTGCGAATTTAGATGACATTAATAAATGTTAAACATTTAATTTAATTTAATAAATAAAATGAAAAACTATACACTGTAACAGAAAACTGTAATTTATATGGTAATTTGAGGTATTATCAAGAGTAAAACAAACTCTGAAATGTGTTACTGTAAATGATGGTGCATTGTGGGAGAATTGCTGTATTTCAATTGGTACTGCAATTCCACCCCACAGAATACAGTACCATACCCTATCTTTGGAGCGCCAAAAATATTTGGACCACTAGTGGGTGCATGGTATTGTTGTTTCTGGCTCAGTATGAAAAAAGTATGAAAAAAATAATAAATTAAAATAAAAAATAAAAAATGTATGCACTCACTAACTGTAAGTCACTCTGGATAAGAGCGTCTGCTAAATGATGTAGATGTAGATGTAAATGTACATATTTTGAGGCGTGCCTTGTAAGTGGCTATATTTGTTGCACCCGTGAGTCAGAATGCTGTCCAATTTAACTCCCAATGTGTTTATGGTGCCACATCAATTTAAGTCTTAAACCTTAAATGGATGAGCATTTTGCCATGTCTTTCTGGTCTGTTTTGCCCTGTAGTCACTGCCAGTTTGGAAGCCTTTGTTAAGGCCTCTAGAAGTGGACATTATGTAAAACACCACATATTCATTAATATGCTGTAATGTGGAAACAGTTTACCTAGCAGCCAACCTGCTTGCACCAATCCCTTGTGATTACAGTAAAATACTGTCAAATACAAACCCCTCCCCTCAATGAATTTCATTCATTCCAATTACGGTAGCATTAACTTTTTTACAGTATAATACAGTCATTTTTACAGTATTGTACTGTGTTATTACAAGTACTTGCTTTGATTCTGTACTTATATTAAAGTAGGTGTACTGTAATACTAAATACAGTACTTTAATGCAGGGACTTTAATGCAGGGACATACCCCAACCAGAAGCCATGGATTACAGGCAACATCCGCACAGAGCTAAAGGGTAGAGCTGCCGCTTTCAAGGAGCGGGACTCTAACCCGGACACTTATAAGAAATCCCGCTATGCCCTCCGACGAACCATCAAACAGGCAAAGCGTAAATACTGGACTAAGACTGAATCCTACAACACCGGCTCCGACGCTCGTCGGATGTGGCAGGGCTTGCAAACTATTATGGACTACAAAGGGAAGCCCAGCGCCAAGCTGTCCAGTGAAACAAGCCTGCCAGACGAGCTAAATGACTTCTATGCGCGCTTCGAGGCAAGCAACACTGAAGCATGCATGAGAGCACCAGCTGTTCCGGACGACTGTGTGATCACGCTCACCGTAGCCAACTTGAGGAAGACCTTAAAACAGGTCAACATTCACAAGGCCGCAGGGCCAGATGGATTACCAGGACGTGTACTCCAAGCATACACTGACCAACTGGCAAGTGTCTTCACCGACATTTTCAACCTGTCCCTGGCCGAGTGTAATACCTACATGTTTCAAGCAGACCACCATAGTCCCTGTGCCCAAGAACACCAAGGTAACCTGCCTAAATGACTACCGTCTGTAGCCATGAAGTGCTTTGAAAGGCTGGTCATGGCGCACATCAACCCCATCATCCCAGAAACCCTGGACCCACTCCAATTTGCGTACCGCCCCAACAGATCCACAGATTATGCAATCTCTATTGCACTCAACACTGCCCTTTCCCACCTGGACAAAAGGAACACCTACGTGAGAATGCTGTACATTGACTACAGCTCAGCGTTCAACACTATAGTGCCCTCAAAGCTCATCACTAAGCTAAGGACCCTGGGACTAAACACCTCTCTCCACAACTGGATCCTGGACTTCCTGACGGGCCGCCCCCCAGGTGGTAAGGGTAGGTAACAACACATCTGCCACACTGATCCTCAACACAGGGGCCCCTCAGGGGTGCGTGCTTAGTCCCCTCCTGTACTTCTTGTTCACCCATGACTGTGTGGTCAAACATGACTCCAACACCATCATTAAGTTTGCTGACGACACAACGGTGGTAGGCCTGATCACCGACAATGATGAGACAGTCTATAGGGAGGAGGTCAGAGACCTGGCAGTGTAGTGCCAGGATAACAACCTCTCCCTCAACGTGATCAAGACAAAGGAGATGATCGCGAACTACAGGAAAAGGAAGGCAGAGCACAGCCCCATTCTCATCGACGGGGTTGTAGTGGAGCAGGTTGAGAGCTTCAAAATCCATGGTGTCCACATCACCAACAAACTATCATGGTCCAAACAAACCAAGACAGTCGTAAAGAGGGCACGACAACACCTATTCCCCCTCAGGAGACTATAGGCATGGGTCCTCAAATCCTCAAAAGGTTCTACAGCTGCACCATCGAGAGCATCCTGACTGGTTGCATCACCGCCTGGTATGGCAACTGATCGGCCTCCGACCACAAGGCACTACAGAGGGTAGTGCTTACAGCCCAGTACATCATTGGGGCCAAGCTTCCTGCCATCCAGGACTTCTATACCAGGCGGTGTCAGAGGAAGGCCCTAAATATTGCCAAAGACTCCAGCCACTCTAGTCATAGACTGTTCTCTCTGCTACCGCACGGCAAGCGGTACCGGAGCGCCAAGTCTAGGTCCAGAAGGCTTCTTAACAGCTTCTACCCCCAAGCCATAAGACTGCTGAACAGCTAATCAAATGGCTACCTGGACTATTTGCATTGACCCCCCCACCCCTTTCTTTAAGCTGCTGCTACTCTCTGTTTACTATCTACAGTGGGGAAAAAAAGTATTTAGTCAGCCACCAATTGTGCAAGTTCTCCCACTTAAAAAGATGAGAGAGGCCTGTAATTTTCATCATAGGTACACATTAACTATGACAGACAAAATTAGAAAAAAAAATCCAGAAAATCACATTGTAGGATTTTTTGCTAATTATGGTGGAAAATAAGTATTTGGTCAATAACAAAAGTTTCTCAATACTTTGTTGTATACCCTTTGTTGGCAATGACACAGGTCAAACTTTTTCTGTAAGTCTTCACAACGTTTTCACACACTGTTGCTGGTACTTTGGCCCATTCCTCCATGCAGATATCCTCTAGAGCAGTAATGTTTTGGGGCTGTCGCTGGGCAACACAGACTTTCAACTCCCTCCAAAGATTTTCTATGGGGTTGAGATCTGGAGACTGGCTAGGCCACTCCAGGACCTTGAAATGCTTCTTACGAAGCCACTCCTTCATTGCCCGGGCGGTGTGTTTGGGATCATTGTCATGCTGAAAGACCCAGCCACGTTTCATCTTCAATGCCCTTGCTGATGGAAGGAGGTTTTCACTCAAAATCTCACGATACATGGCCCCATTCATTCTTTCCTTTACACGGATCAGTCGTCCTGGTCCCTTTGCAGAAAAACAGCCCTAAAGCATGATGTTTCCACCCCCATGCTTCACAGTAGGTATGGGGTTCTTTGGATGCAACTCAGCATTCTTTGTCCTCCAAACACGACGAGTTGAGTTTTTACCAAAAAGTTCTATTTTGGTTTCATCTGACCATATGACATTCTCCCAATCCTCTTCTGGATCATCCAAATGCACTCTAGCAAACTTCAGACGGGCCTGGACATGTACTAACTTAAGCAGGGGGACACGTTTGGCACTGCAGGATTTGAGTCCCTGGCGGCGTAGTGTGTTACTGCAGGTCATTCACTAGGTCCCCCCGTGTGGTTCTGGGATTTTTGCTCACCGTTCTTGTGATCATTTTGACCCCACGGGGTGAGATCTTGCGTGGAGCCCCAGATCGAGGGAGATTATCAGTGGTCTTGTATGTCTTCCATTTCCTAATAATTGCTCCCACAGTTGATTTCTTCAAACCAAGCTGATTACCTATTGCAGATTCAGTCTTCCCAGCCTGGTGCAGGTCTACAATTTTGTTTCTGGTGTCCTTTGACAGCTCTTTGCTCTTGGCCATAGTGGAGTTCGGAGTGTGACTGTTTGAGGTTGTGGACAGGTGTCTTTTATACTGATAACAAGTTCAAACAGGTGCCATTAATACAGGTAACGAGTGGAGGACAGAGGAGCCTCTTAAAGAAGAAGTTACAGGTCTGTGAGAGCCAGAAATCTTGCTTGTTTGTAGGTGACCAAATACTTATTTTCCACCATAATTTGCAAATAAATTCATTAAAAATCCTACAATGTGATTTTCTGGATTTTTTTCTCAATTTGTCTGTCATAGTTGACGTGTACCTATGATGAAAATTACAGGCCTCTCTCATCTTTTTAAGTGGGAGAACTTGCACAATTGGTGGCTGACTAAATACTTTTTTTCCCCACTGTACATATTACCTCAATTACCTCCACTAACCTGTACCCCCGCACATTGACTCAGTACCGGTACCCCCTGTATATAGCCTCGTTATTATTATTTTATTGTTGCTCTTTTATTTTTTACTTTAGTATATTTAGTAAATATTTTTCTTAACTCTTATTTTTCTTAAAACTGCATTGTTGGTTAAGGGCTTGTCAGTGAGCGTTTCACTGTAAGGTCTACCTACACCTGTTGTATTCGGCGCATGTGACAAATACCATTTGATTTGATTTACCTGATTCACCCCTTGCACATAGAGCTCGTATAAATACACCCCCTGCATGACATCTGTCCCGTTATAAATACACCCCCTGCATGACGTCTGTCCAGTTATAAATACACCCTCTGCATGACGTCTGTCCCGTTATAAATACACCCCCTGCATGACGTATGTCCCGTTATAAATACACCCCCTGCATGACGTCTGTCCCGTTATAAATACACCCTCTGCATGACGTCTGTGCCGTTATAAATACACCCCCTGCATGACGTCTGTCCCGTTATAAATACACCCTCTGCATGACGTCTGTCCCGTTATAAATACACCCCCTGCATGACGTCTGTCCCGTTATAAATACACCCCCTGCATGACGTCTGTCCCGTTATAAATACACCCCCTGCATGACGTCTGTCCCGTTATAAATACACCCCCTGCATGACGTCTGTCCCGTTATAAATACACCCCCTGCATGACGTCTGTCCCGTTATAAATACACCCCTTGCATGACGGCTGTCCCGTTATAAATACACCCCCTGCATGACGTCTGTCCCGTTATAAATACACCCCCTGCATGACATCTGTCCCGTTATAAATACACCCCCTGCATGACGTCTGTCCCGTTATAAATACACCCCCTGCATGACGTCTGTCCCGTTATAAATACACCCCCTGCATGACGTCTGTCCCGTTATAAATACACCCCCTGCATGACGTCTGTCCCGTTATAAATACACCCCCTGCATGACGTCTGTCCCGTTATAAATACACCCCCTGCATGACGTCTGTCCCGTTATAAATACACCCTCTGCATGACGTCTGCCCCGTTATAAATACACCCCCTGCATGACGTCTGTCCCGTTATAAATACACCCCCTGCATGACGTCTGTCCCGTTATAAATACACCCCCTGCATGACGTCTGTCCCGTTATAAATACACCCCCTGCATGACGTCTGTCCCGTTATAAATACACCCCCTGCATGACGTCTGTCCCGTTATAAATACACCCCCTGCATGACGTCTGTCCCGTTATAAATACACCCCCTGCATGACGTCTGTCCCATTATAAATACACCCTCTGCATGACGTCTGTCCCGCTATAAATACACCCCCTGCATGACGTCTGTCCCGTTATAAATACACCCTCTGCATGACGTCTGTCCCGTTATAAATACACCCCCTGCATGACGTCTGTCCCGTTATAAATACACCCCCTGCATGACGTCTGTCCCGTTATAAATACACCCCCTGCATGACGTCTGTCCCGTTATAAATATACCCCCTGCATGACGTCTGTCCCGTTATAAATACACCCCCTGCATGACGTCTGTCCCGTTATAAATACACCCCCTGCATGACGTCTGTCCCGTTATAAATACACCCCCTGCATGACGTCTGTCCCGTTATAAATACACCCCCTGCATGACATCTGTCCCGTTATCAATACACCCTCTGCATGACCTCTGTCCCGTTATAAATACACCCTCTGCATGACCTCTGTCCCGTTATAAATACACCCCCTGCATGACGTCTGTCCCGTTATAAATACACCCTCTGCATGACGTCTGTCCCGTTATAAATACACCCTCTGCATGACGTCTGTCCCGTTATAAATACACCCCCTGCATGACGTCTGTCCCGTTATAAATACACCCCCTGCATGACGTCTGTCCCGTTATAAATACACCCCCTGCATGACGTCTGTCCCGTGAACCCCAGACTCCGTTGTGTTATCAGATTATATTTATTGTGAAAATAAATGAGGAGCAGTAAAGATATAAAAGCATGTTAATTATACGCCTAGATTGGAAAACTTTCCCTACATTTTACATTTTACAGTTTAGTCATTTAGCAGACGTTCTTATCCTGAGAAAGACTTATAGTTAGTGAGTGCATACATTTTTATAGTTAGTGAGTGCATACATATTTATTTACAGTTAGTGAGTTCATACATATTTATTTACAGTTAGTGAGTTCATACATTTTTATTTTATATATTTTTTCATACAAAGAAATGGATAGGGAACAAACAAAACATTTGTCACATAATTAAATATCTGTAACATTTGTGTGAAACACACATTCAACACAATTCAACCCCTCCTTCCACCTCATGGTGTGAACTGTGAAGCACACAGATGTACATCAGATGTGTATCAGAACCTGTGAACTACCTGGACAGGCCATTAGAACCATCGGAACCTGTGAACTACCTGGACAGGCCATTAGAACCATCAGAACCTATGAACTACCTGGACAGGCCATTAGAACCATCGGAACCTGTGAACTACCTGGACAGGCCATTAGAACCATCGGAACCTGTGAACTACCTGGACAGGCCATTAGAACCATCGGAACCTGTGAACTACCTGGACAGGCCATTAGAACCATCAGAACCTGTGAACTACCTGGACAGGCCATTAGAACCATCAGAACCTGTGAACTACCTGGACAGGCCATTAGAACCATCGGAACCTGTGAACTACCTGGACAGGCCATTAGAACCATCGGAACCTGTGAACTACCTGGACAGGCCATTAGAACCATCGGAACCTGTGAACTACCTGGACAGGCCATTAGAACCATCAGAACCTGTGAACTACCTGGACAGGCCATTAGAACCATCGGAACCTGTGAACTACCTGGACAGGCCATTAGAACCATCGGAACCTGTGAACTACCTGGACAGGCCATTAGAACCATCGGAACCTGTGAACTACCTGGACAGGCCATTAGAACCATCGGAACCTGTGAACTACCTGGACAGGCCATTAGAACCATCAGAACCTATGAACTACCTGGACAGGCCATTAGAACCATCAGAACCTATGAACTACCTGGACAGGCCATTAGAACCATCAGAACCTATGAACTACCTGGACAGGCCATTAGAACCATCAGAACCCGTGAACTACCTGGACAGGCCATTAGAACCATCAGAACCTGTGAACTACCTGGACAGGCCATTAGAACCATCGGAACCTGTGAACTACCTGGACAGGCCATTAGAACCATCAGAACCTGTGAACTACCTGGACAGGCCATTAGAACCATCGGAACCTGTGAACTACCTGGACAGGCCATTAGAACCATCAGAACCTGTGAAGTACCTGGACAGGCCATTAGAACCATCGGAACCTATGAACTACCTGGACAGGCCATTAGAACCATCGGAACCTGTGAACTACCTGGACAGGCCATTAGAACCATCAGAACCTGTGAACTACCTGGACAGGCCATTAGAACCATCGGAACCTGTGAACTACCTGGACAGGCCATTAGAACCATCAGAACCTGTGAAGTACCTGGACAGGCCATTAGAACCATCGGAACCTATGAACTACCTGGACAGGCCATTAGAACCATCAGAACCTGTGAACTACCTGGACAGGCCATTAGAACCATCGGAACCTGTGAACTACCTGGACAGGCCATTAGAAACATCGGAACCTATGAACTACCTGGACAGGCCATTAGAACCATCAGAACCTGTGAACTACCTGGACAGGCCATTAGAACCATCAGAACCTGTGAACTACCTGGACAGGCCATTAGAACCATCGGAACCTATGAACTACCTGGACAGGCCATTAGAACCATCGGAACCTGTGAACTACCTGGACAGGCCATTAGAACCATCAGAACCTGTGAACTACCTGGACAGGCTATTAGAACCATCGGAACCTGTGAACTACCTGGACAGGCCATTAGAACCATCGGAACCTGTGAACTACCTGGACAGGCCATTAGAACCATCGGAACCTGTGAACTACCTGGACAGGCCATTAGAACCATCGGAACCTGTGAACTACCTGGACAGGCTATTAGAACCATCAGAACCTGTTAATTAATGGTCCATTGGGCCTGATCAGCGGCGTGATTAACTTCCGTGTTCGTTATCTCACGCATCCTGTTACATTCTGGCAGATTCTCTCGGCCTACACACAGAATCTGCCACGGGAGATTAGGCCTGGCTGACTGAAGCAGGAGCAGCACAATGCAGTCTAGGCCTGGCTGACTGAAGCAGGAGCAGCACAATGCAGTCTAGGCCTGGCTGACTGAAGCAGGAGCAGCACAATGCAGTCTAGGCCTGGCTGACTGAAGCAGGAGCAGCACAATGCAGTCTAGGCCTGGCTGACTGAAGCAGGAGCAGCACAATGCAGTCTAGGCCTGGCTGACTGAAGCAGGAGCAGCACAATGCAGTCTAGGCCTGGCTGACTGAAGCAGGAGCAGCACAATGCAGTCTAGGCCTGGCTGACTGAAGCAGGAGCAGCACAATGCAGTCTAGGCCTGGCTGACTGAAGCAGGAGCAGCACAATGCAGTCTATGAGCATGGTGGGTGCGACCAACCTTGTGTTGGGAGGTGGGACACACCAGGCCAGGCACTCCACTCCCTTTGTTTCCCTGCCAAAGGAGGAAATGGACACATTCCTGACATTACCATGTCCATGGGGGCTACCCTTCACACATCCCCCCCAGCCTCTGTTTTCTGCTGCTGCTACTGGCCAAGAGAGGGGGGAGAGAGAGAGGGGAGAGGGGAGAGGGGGAAGAGGGGGAGAGAGAGAGGAAGGGGAGAGAGGGAAGAGGGGGGAAGACGGGGAGAGAGATTAAGGGGTGATGGGGAAGAGGGGGAGAGAGAGAGGAAGGGGAGAGAGGGAAGAGGGGGGAAGAGGGGGAGAGAGAGAGGGAGGGGAGAGGGGGAAGACGGGGAGAGAGAGGAAGGGGAGAGGGGAGAGGGGGAAGAGGGGGGAAGAGGGGGAGAGAGAGAGGGGAGAGGGGAGAGGGGGAAGAGGGGGAGAGAGAGAGGAAGGGGAGAGAGGGAAGAGGGGGGAAGAGGGGGAGAGAGAGAGGGGAGAGGGGAGAGGGGGAATAGGGGGGAAGAGGGGGAGAGAGAGAGAGGGGAGAGGGGAGAGGGGGAAGAGGGGGAGAGAGAGAGAGGGGAGAGGGGAGAGGGGAGAGGGGGAAGAGGGGGAGAGAGAGAGGAAGGGGAGAGAGGGAAGAGGGGGGAAGAGGGGGAGAGAGAGAGGGAGGGGAGAGGGGGAAGACGGGGAGAGAGAGGAAGGGGAGAGGGGAGAGGGGGAAGAGGGGGGAAGAGGGGGAGAGAGAGAGGGGAGAGGGGAGAGGGGGAAGAGGGGGAGAGAGAGAGAGGGGAGAGGGGAGAGGGGGAAGAGGGGGAGAGAGAGAGGGAGGGGAGAGGGGAGAGGGGGAAGAGGGGGAGAGAGAGAGGGATGGGAGAGGGGGAAGACGGGGAGAGAGAGGAAGGGGAGAGGGGGAAGAGGGGGAGAGAGAGAGGAAGGGGAGAGAGGGAAGAGGGGGGAAGAGAGAGGAAGGGGAGAGGGGGAGAGGGGGAGAGAGAGAGGAAGGGGAGAGGGGGGAGAGAGAGAGAGGAAGGGGAGAGGGGGGAGAGGGGGAGAGAGAGAGGAAGGGGAGAGGGGGAGAGAGAGAGGAAGGGGAGAGGGGGAGAGAGACAGAGGAAGGCCGCTGGTCGGCAGTCACTGAAATGTTTTACTTAATGGGTCTTTTCCTTGATGATCAATACTGCTGTATTCCTGTTGTAATCCATAAACACCACTGCTTTCAATAGGGGCAATAGTCAGTAATGTACGTGTGTTTATTTAATAGATCCAGAACCGGATGGAAGGAGTTATGGAGTCCTACTGTTCTAGAACAGTGCATCAGGAAGGTAAAAGAAAACAAGGTTATATTTAGGAACATCCACACTAAGACATTAGGTGTTGATATAATGTTCTGTGGTGGAATAAAACCAGAGCTGCGTTCTCCACAACAGTTTGCCGAAGACCATGGGTTTAACAGCAGAAAAGTTATCACCGAAAAAAGGCAAATCATAATCCATAAAACCTAGAATGTATTCCTTTTTGTCTCATTAAAACCCCCCAGATTCTTGTCGTTTCTGCCACATTAAAGATTTTGAATAAAGGGATGTGATGAAAGATAAATACTTCATTGTAACTGGTTGGAGGGGCACTCTAGGAAACAGCTCTAAACAAATACCAGCTTGCTACGAGGACTATGTTAAACAGTTAAGAGCTGAGCAACATTTACTCACGTCTGTCTGTCTGTCTGTGTTGTAACAGCACAGGTGAACTGATTTACACAGTTCCACAGTTCTACAGCACCTGCCGTCTGTAGTGCCGACTCAGGGCATTCCACACTCAACCATAAAGTTCAAACAAGAACCTTCAAAGAAAAGCCCAAAGCACAAAAGAGAAACTCCTCCTGTCTGGTATATCATTAACCAATGGGTCAGGGATACACAAAGATACACATTTACATTGAGGGGTCACTCTCTCTTTTATTGACTACACTGGGCTTGTAGCATCAGGTCTGTCCTCAACTGACTTAACCAAAACCAGGATACTAGATTGGAAAAGGACTGACTTAACCAAAACCAGGATACTAGATTGGAAAATAACTGACTTAACCAAAACCAGGATACTAGATTTGAAAATAACTGACTTAATCAAAACCAGGATACTAGATTTGAAAAGAACTGACTTAACCTATTTCTCTAACTTTTCTCTGGCTGTCCAGTGCTGTCAGTCACAGTGTGCATCCAAATTTGCACCCTGTTCCCTATAGGCCCTGGTCAAAAGTAGTGCACTACATAGGGAATAGGGTGCCATTTGGGATGTAGCCACAGTGTGGCCAGATTCTGTCGGACTGAGAACAGTGGGCTGGCCTTGCCTGAGTTCAGAACAGTGGGCTGGCCTTGCCTGAGTTCAGAACAGTGGGCTGGCCTTGCCTGAGTTCAGAACAGTGGGTTGGCCTTGCCTGAGTTCAGAACAGTGGGCTGGCCTTGCCTGGGGTCAGAGTGCATTGCAGCAGCTGTACTGATCTGATTGGATCTCATTTCTTCTTTCTGACTGCATGGGGCCATTTATTATGGGCCCGCAGTACTGTTTGGTCTCTAATTTGCCTAACCAAATCACTCCAGAGTGGCTTGCCAGCGGGCCAAGATGCATTGTGTTTGTCCCAAATGGCACCCTATTCCCTATATAGGGCACTACTTTTTACCAGGGTCCTATTTCACATTAGAGCCCAGGTCAACAGTAGTGCATTATATAGGGAATAGGGTGCCATTTTGGGACTCAGACTTTGTTAATGGCCAGAACGGGTTTTCCCGCTCCGTCGACTGCTGTGGGTTCTTAGGTTACCGTTCAGAATGTGGCCGTCCCTACAGCCAGATGGCAGCTCTACCGTTCAGAATGTGGCCGTCCCTACAGCCAGATGGCAGCTCTACCGTTCAGAATGTGGCCGTCCCTACAGCCAGATGGCAGCTCTACCGTTCAGAATGTGGCCGTCCCTACAGCCAGATGGCAGCTCTACCGTTCAGAATGTGGCCGTCCCTACAGCCAGATGGCAGCTCTACCGTTCAGAATGTGGCCGTCCCTACAGCCAGATGGCAGCTCTACCGTTCAGAATGTGGCCGTCCCTACAGCCAGATGGCAGCTCTACCGTTCAGAATGTGGCCGTCCCTACAGCCATATGGCGGCTCTACCGTTCAGAATGTGGCCGTCCCTACAGCCAGATAGCAGCTCTTCCTCTTCTTACTAGCAGTATCAGGCCACCTGGACTTCCTTACCAGGAAACACAGCTAACTAACTAATATTTTTATCGCTTTGGTACTATTTCCACAAGTATGTGGTCAAATTTCACAACTCTTAGTGCAAAACTCAAAATAGATCATCAAAAAGGCTGTTAAAAAAACAAAAAACTTTAAGCACATTTTCAGTTCGCTAAGTACAACACACAAAATCACACAGTAACTCTTTCACCAAACCTAATCAGTGTTTCATCTAGAAATACCTTTCATGTATAGTCATTGCCTTTCACAATGCAATGCTCACAATACTTTTCATATGTTTCTCTTCTCATTTGTTTAAATACATTTCACCATCACTTAATCCAACTGTGCTTAATGGTTAATCACTTAACCGTTCGGTAAAACTACAGATGTTTAACTGGTTCATCCAGAACTAGAACTACAAAAATAAAGTGTTGTGTTCGTAAAGTATAAACAACTAAATTACATGTATGATACATGATAACCATACATAATGACTACTTGTTATTGCTAATTGATTTCACATATTTTAAAGGGGGTGTGTCTGAACACTTGCAATTTCTTTCAACATGGAGCAGGATAGACAGCAAGGGAGAGGAAGAAATCAAAGAGCTCGCGGACGAGGGACCAATCAGAGAGGAGGACAAGGGACCCGTCAGAGAGGAGGGCAAGGGGCCCGTCAGAGAGCAGGACAAGGGGCCCGTCAGAGAGGTGGGCAAGGGGCCCGTTAGAGAGGTGGACAAGGGGCCCGTCAGAGAGGAGGACAAGGGGCCCGTCAGAGAGGAGGGCAAGGGGCCCGTCAGAGAGGTGGACAAGGGGCCCGTCAGAGAGGAGGACAAGGGGCCCGTCAGAGAGGAGGACAAGGGGCCCGTCAGAGAGGAGGGCAAGGGGCCCGTCAGAGAGGTGGACAAGGGGCCCGTCAGAGAGGAGGACAAGGGGCCCGTCAGAGAGGAGGACAAGGGGCCCGTCAGAGAGGAGGGCAAGGGGCCCGTCAGAGAGGTGGACAAGGGGCCCGTCAGAGAGGTGGGCATCAGAGAGAGGGAGGCAGACAGCAGGGAACTGTTGGGCCATCGTCGTTGACCGTGTGGTAAACTAAGGCCCATGACAGAGGCTGTCAGATAAATTCACCCCTCATCTGAAAATATCAACTGTCAATTCGATTTTGCCAAGAAAACCTGTAAGTCTGCAGGAAATGCACTATGCTTTGCCATTACATTTACAGTAAATGACATATTGTAATGCATGTAAATTCAGAAAACATGTTTCAGTATGATCTACTGACAGTATACTCTGTTCTACCCTCAGAATTAACAGAAGACCCCGTGGTGGTGGCCGTGTGCTGACCGACCAGCAGGAGAGGGCAGTGGTGGAAATGGTGAGGGTCCAGGAATGACATACGGCTGTCTGAAATAAAGCAGGCCATTGAGGAGAACGATGACACCTTTGCCATCATGAAGAGGCACCAGGTATCTATGAAACATATTTACCCGGTGCCTTTTCAGAGAAACAACGACTGGGTGAAACAACCGCGGGTCGAGTATGTTCAGGTACAGCCCTATATAATGTATTGCTGTTACTATTTGATGCACATGCTACTTCACAATATCATAATGGAACTGCAGTATACTGTAAAAATAACTAACCCAAAAATATATTTTTAGAGGGTGATGGTGCTTGATGCTGCCGTGAACCATCACTAGTACAGTGGGGAAAAAAAGTATTTAGTCAGCCACCAATTGTGCAAGTTCTTCCACTTAAAAAGATGAGAGAGGCCTGTAATTTTCATCATAGGTACACGTCAACTATGACAGACAAATTGAGAAAAAAATATCCAGAAAATCACATTGTAGGATTTTTAATGAATTTATTTGCAAATTATGGTGGAAAATAAGTATTTGGTCACCTACAAACAAGCAAGATTTCTGGCTCTCACAGACCTGTAACTTCTTCTTTAAGAGGCTCCTCTGTCCTCCACTCGTTACCTGTATTAATGGCACCTGTTTGAACTTGTTATCAGTATAAAAGACACCTGTCCACAACCTCAAACAGTCACACTCCGAACTCCACTATGGCCAAGAGCAAAGAGCTGTCAAAGGACACCAGAAACAAAATTGTAGACCTGCACCAGGCTGGGAAGACTGAATCTGCAATAGGTAATCAGCTTGGTTTGAAGAAATCAACTGTGGGAGCAATTATTAGGAAATGGAAGACATACAAGACCACTGATAATCTCCCTCGATCTGGGGCTCCACGCAAGATCTCACCCCGTGGGGTCAAAATGATCACAAGAACGGTGAGCAAAAATCCCAGAACCACACGGGGGGACCTAGTGAATGACCTGCAGAGAGCTGGGACCAAAGTAACAAAGCCTACCATCAGTAACACACTACGCCGCCAGGGACTCAAATCCTGCAGTGCAAGACATGTCCCCCTGCTTAAGCCAGTACATGTCCAGGCCCGTCTGAAGTTTGCTAGAGTGCATTTGGATGATCCAGAAGAGGATTGGGAGAATGTCATATGGTCAGATGAAACCAAAATATAACTTTTTGGTAAAAACTCAACTCGTCGTGTTTGGAGGACAAAGAATGCTGAGTTGCATCCAAAGAACACCATACCTACTGTGAAGCATGGGGGTGGAAACATCATGCTTTGGGGCTGTTTTTCTGCAAAGGGACCAGGACGACTGATCCGTGTAAAGGAAAGAATGAATGGGGCCATGTATCGTGAGATTTTGAGTGAAAACCTCCTTCCATCAGCAAGGGCATTGAAGATGAAACGTGGCTGGGTCTTTCAGCATGACAATGATCCCAAACACACCGCCCGGGCAACGAAGGAGTGGCTTCGTAAGAAGCATTTCAAGGTCCTGGAGTGGCCTAGCCAGTCTCCAGATCTCAACCCCATAGAAAATCTTTGGAGGGAGTTGAAAGTCTGTGTTGCCCAGCGACAGCCCCAAAACATCACTGCTCTAGAGGAGATCTGCATGGAGGAATGGGCCAAAATACCAGCAACAGTGTGTGAAAACCTTGTGAAGACTTACAGAAAATGTTTGACCTGTGTCATTGCCAACAAAGGGTATATAACAAAGTATTGAGAAACTTTTGTTATTGACCAAATACTTATTTTCCACCATAATTTGCAAATAAATTCATAAAAAATCCTACAATGTGATTTTCTGGATTTTTTTCCCTCATTTTGTCTGTCATAGTTGACGTGTACCTATGATGAAAATTACAGGCCTCTCTCATCTTTTTAAGTGGGAGAACTTGCACAATTGGTGGCTGACTAAATACTTTTTTCCCCCACTGTATATCTTTGTTGATGATGCGGGCTTCAACCTGGCCAAAACTGGGCGCCGTGGGCGGAACCTCATCGGCCAACGGGCGACCGTCCAAGTGCCTGGACAACGTGGGGGAAACACCTCCATGTGCAGCAGCTATCTCTGTAGATGATGTGGTAGGACGCAGGCCATTACTTGGATCCTACAACGCTGCACACCTCGTTGTGTTTCTCAGTGAAATTGAGCAGGCCTGTCAAGGTGAAGGGGTCACCTATGTCATTGTGTGGGACAATGTCAGGTTCCACCATTCAGAGGTGGTTCAGGCGTGGTTTCGGGCCCATCCCCGATTCGTGACCCCTTTTCTACCCCCGTGCTCTCCTTTCCTCAACCGTATTGAGGAATTTATTTTCAGCGTGGAGGTTGAAGGTGTACGATCGCCATCCCCATGAGCGTGCCACCCTCCTTCTGACCATGGATGAGGCATGCCAAAAGGTTTTCCCCGCGTTGCACTAACAATGAGGACATTCAACTGTGATGTGGATGAGAATTTATGGCCAAATGCTCAAGACAGGCTTGATGAGTGCTAAATGTTATTTTTTTTCTCATTTATTTCAGTTGTTTAATTTAATTTCTTACATTTGATTACACAGTACACCTACAGTTGAAGTCGGAAGTTTACATACACCTTAGCCAAATACAGTTAAACTCAGTTTTTCACAATTCCTGACATTTGATCCTAGTAAAAATTCCCTGTCTTAGGTCAGTTAGGATCACCACTTTAATTTAAGAATGTGAAATGTCAGAATAATAGTAGAGAGAATTATTTATTTCAGCTTTTATTTATTTCATCACATTCCCAGTGGGTCAGAAGTTTACATACACTCAATTAGCATTTGGTGACATTGCCTTTAAATTGTTTAACTTGGGTCAAATGTTTTGGGTAGCCTTCCACAAGCTTCCCACAATAAGTTGGGTGAATTTTGGCCCATTCCTCCTGACAGAGCTGGTGTAACTGAGTCAGGTTTGTAGGCCTCCTTGCTCGTACACGCTATTTCAGTTCTGCCCACAAATGTTCTATAGGATTGAGGTCAGGGCTTTGTGATGGCCACTCCAATACCTTGAATTTGTTGCCCTTAAGCCATTTTGCCACAACTTTGGAAGTATGCTTGGGGTCATTGTCCATTTGGAAGACCCATTTGCGACCAAGCTTTAACTTCCTGACTGATGTCTTGAGATGTTGCTTCAATTTATCCACATAATTTTCCTTCCTCATGATGCCATCTATTTTGTGAAGTGCACCAGTCCCTCCTGCAGCAAAGCACCCCCACAGCATGATGCTGCCACCCCCGTTCTTCACGGTTGGGATGGTGTTCTATGGCTTGCAAGCCACCCTCTTTTTCCTCCAAACATAACGATGGTCATTATGGCCAAACAGTTATATTTTTGTTTCATCAGACCAGAGGACATTTCTCCAAAAAGTATGATCTTTGTCCCCATGTGCAGTTGCAAACCGTAGTCTGGCTTTTTTATGGCGGTTTTGGAGCAGTGGCTTCTTCCTTGCTCAGCAGCCTTTCAGGGTATGTCGATATGGGACTCGTTTTACTGTGGATATAGATACTTTTGTACCTGTTTCCTCCAGGATCTTCACAAGGTCCTCCTTTGCTGTTGTTCTGGGATTGATTTGCACTTTTCGCACCAAAGTACGTTCATCTCTAGGAGACAGAATGCATCTCCTTCCTGAGCGGTATGACGGCTGCGTGGTCCCATGGTGTTTATACTTGCGTACTATTGTTTGTACAGATTAACGTGGTACCTTCAGGCGTTTGGAAATTGCTCCCAAGGATGAACCAGACTTGTGGAGGTCTCCGATTTTTTTTCTGAGGTCTTGGCTGATTCCTTTTGATTTTCCCATGATGTCAAGCAAAGAGGCACTGAGTGTGAAGGTAGGCCTTGAAATACATCCACAGGTGCACCTCCAATTGACTCAAATGATGTCAATTAGCTTATCAGAAGCTTCTAAAGCCATGACATAATTTCCTGGAATTTTCCAAGCTGTTTAAAGACACAGTCAATTTAGTGCATGTAAACTTCAGACCCACTGGAATTGTGATACAGTGAATTATAAGTGAAATAATCTGTCTGTAAACAATTGTTGGAAAAATTACTTGTGTCATTGCCAAAACTATAGTTTGTTAACAATAAATTTGTGGAGTGGTTGAAAAACCGAGTTTTAATGACTCCAACCTAAGTGTATGTAAACTTCCGACTTCAACTATATGTTGCAATTATATCTGAAACATTTAATGTTTTTTTTGCATGAATGATTGTAGAGGATATCTTCATTGATATACATTATGGAAATGATAGATTTTCTTTCAATTTTGTTTGGTAAGGCAAGTGTATTGTCTAATGTGAAAACTTTGTAATTACTGTAATTTACAGTACAGTATTTTCAGCACTTCTAAGGGCGATTTGAAACACATATCTTGCATTGTTTGCTGTTGGATTAACTGGTAGTTAAAACGACTAAATTGATCAAATATGGTGAAACAGAGAGAGAGCGAAAGATCGACGGAAAGGCCAGGGGATGATTATGAATAAAGAAAGACTAGAATAGTGATGTGATACTTTGAGGGGATTTTATTTGGGAGGCAAAAGTTTCTACCGCTGAATGAGGTGGGATAATTTTGGCTTGTGGTCTTAAATCAACAAAGCATAAAGCAGCTAAAAATAGTTCAGCCAGCCAGCCAGGTGTCCAGGTGTACTGCCTGTCAATCCAGATGTCCAGGTGTCCAGGTGTACTGCCTGTCTATCCAGCCAGATGTCCAGGTGTCCAGGTGTACTGCCTGTCTATCCAGCCAGGTGTCCAGGTGTCCAGGTGTACTGCCTGTCCATTCAGCCAGCCATCCAGGTGTTCAGGTGTACTGCCTGTCCATCCAGATGTCCAGGTGTACTGCCTGTCTGTCCAGCCAGATGTCCAGGTGTCCAGGTGTACTGCCTGTCTATCCAGCCAGGTGTCCAGGTGTACTGCCTGTCCATTCAGCCAGCCAGCCAGGTGTTCAGGTGTACTGCCTGTCCATTCAGCCAGCCAGCCAGGTGTTCAGGTGTTCTGCCTGTGTATCATTAGCAATGTTAAGGCACACCATTCCATGACTATATCCATTGACGTACACAGGCTCCTTGAACCCAGAAAATGTCGTTCTGACAGCAGCCTTCACAGGCAGGTTACATAAACAATAGAAGCCTTGGAGCCAGACAGCCAGTCAGTGCATCAGAGGCCCTGCCCCAAATTGTACCCCATCCCCTTTATAGTACACTACTTTTGACCAGAGCCCATAGACCTGTGCACTAAAAAGGGAATGGGGGGGTGCCATTTGGGACGCATCAGAGAGTCCAGACAGTGTTTCTGATAGAGTTGCGTACAGATGACACTGAAGCCTGTTCGGCATTTCACTGGAGAAATACGAAAGCACACTCACAGATGAAACTATGATTCAATTGATTTCTGATAGGCAGTTTCTGATAACTAGGGTTATGCGATGGAAAGTTGACAGACGCAGAAGATGCTGTCCGAGTAGTAGAAATACCTAAAACATTTACAGTTAAATAAAAATAAAAATAAATTGGTCATTTAGCAGACGCTCTTATCCAGAGCGACTTACAGGAGCAATTAGGGTTAAGTGCCTTGCTCAAGGGCACATCGACAGATTTTTCACCTAGTCGGCTTGGGGATTTGAACCAGCGACCTTTCGGTTACTGGCACAACGCTCTTAACCACTAAGCTACCTGACGCCCAGTTAGTGGGTAAGAGCGTTGTGCCAGTAACCGAAAGGTCGCTGGTTCAAATCCCAGAGCCGACTAGATAAAAAATCTGTCGATGTGCCCTTGAGCAAGGCACTTAACCCTAATTGCTCCTGTAAGTCGCTCTGGATAAGAGCGTATGCTAAATGACTAAAATGTAAATGTAAAAATGTGGAAAATATGTACTGCCTTTCTGTTCTGTTATCAGAGCAACAATCTGAAAGCATAACTATTCTAGGCTACCTTGATCAAATCACATTTTATTTGTCACATACACGTATTCAGCAGATGTTATTGCGCGTGTAGCGAAATGCGACGTGAACAATCTGAAAGCATAACTATTCTTGATTTCTGATAACTAGGCTATTTGATGGAAAGTTGATATAGAATATGTAGCCTGGTAGAGGAGCTAACACAGAATATGATGTTGATAGTAGAAATACATGAAACATTTACAGTTACACTTTCAAGTGGAACATTTAATCTAGGCTACCTCTGACCTTGACATCAGAGCAACAATGGAACAATCTGGGAGCCTGGATGGAAAAGTAAGGTGTCAGTGTTTGTGTCAGTGCTTGTGTCAGTGCTTGTGTCAGTGTTTGTGTCAGTACTTGTGTCAGGGATTGTGTCAGTGTCAGTGCTTGTGTCAGTGCTTGTGTCAGTACTCGTGTCAGTGTTTGTGTCAGTGCTTGTGTCAGTGCTTGTGTCAGTACTTGTGTCCGTGCTTGTGTTAGTACTTGTGTCAGTGTTTGTGTCAGTGCTTGTGTCAGTGCTTGTGTCAGTACTCGTGTCAGTGTTTGTGTCAGTGCTTGTGTCAGTGCTTGTGTCAGTACTTGTGTCCGTGCTTGTGTTAGTACTTGTGTCAGTGTTTGTGTCAGTGCTTGTGTCAGTACTTGTGTCAGTGCTTGTGTCAGTGCTTGTGTCAGTGCTTGTGTCAGTGCTTGTGTCAGTACTTGTGTCCGTGCTTGTGTTAGTACTTGTGTCAGTGTTTGTGTCAGTGCTTGTGTCAGTACTTGTGTCAGTGCTTGTGTCAGTGCTTGTGTCAGTACTTGTGTCAGTGCTTGCTTGCCTTTGACTGGCTGCTACATGGGAGTCAAAGATTCCATGATGCCAGTGTTGCAGAAAAGTATTTAAAGGTAGCAAGTCTAATTTCACCATCTCAGGAAAATAAACAACTTTTGTTTAGCCCACAACATCATTCCTTTGTGATTATTTAATGAGATTCTCTGTTGTTGTTTGGCAGTTTCTGTTCAGACGTTGTTGAACCCTCATCCAGCATCATGTTGTGGAAACAACAAACAGTATGCAATAAAACATCTTGTATCAACACTTAAATGAGAAATATGCTCTTATTTACCATTCCATTATCAGCCAAGATCTTTAAGTTTAGTCTAAGCTTGTCAGTTTGATCAATTTGTGAACATTCACATCCACAACAAATTATGGAAACGAAATTAGGGAAATGAAAATCAAATTGATCAGTTTTTACTTGCTCGAGGCGGAGGAGGCTGGTTTGTGTGTGTGTTTTGCTCAGGGGTCCTACAGGGCTTTATAGTGGCACCTGTCCTGCACACATACAATAGAAAAACACACACACATACACACGGCACCCACAGATATATACACACGGCACCCACAGACATATACACACGGCACCCACAGACATATACACACGGCACCCACAGACATATACACACGGCACCCACAGACACATACACACGGCACCCACAGACACATACACACGGCACCCACAGACACATACACACGGCACCCACAGACACATACACACGGCACCCACAGACACATACACACGGCACCCACAGACATATACACACGGCACCCACAGACACATACACACGGCACCCACAGACACATACACACGGCACCCACAGACATATACACACGGCACCCACAGACACATACACACGGCACCCACAGACATATACACACGGCACCCACAGACACATACACACGGCACCCACAGACACATACACACGGCACCCACAGACATATACACACGGCACCCACAGACACATACACACGGCACCCACAGACATATACACACGGCACCCACAGACATATACACACACCCACAAATTAAAATCAGATCAACGTTTATTTGGTCGCCTACACAGATTTGCAGATGTTATTGCAGCTAAATGCTTGTGTTTCTAGCTTCAACAGTGCAGTAATAACTAGCAATATATATACAGTCCCAGTCAAAAGTTTGGACACACCTACTCATTACAGGGTTTTCCTTTATTTTTACTATTTTCTACATTGTAGAATAATAGTGAAGACATCAAAACTATGAAATAACACATATGGAATCATGTAGTAACCAAGAAAGTGTTAAACAAACCAATATATTTTAGATTTTAGATTCTTCGAAGTAGCCACCCTTTGCCTTGATGACAGCTTTGCACACTCTTGGCAATCTCTCAACCAGCTTCACCAGGAATGCTTTTCCAACAGTCTTGAAGGTGTTCCCACATATGCTGAGCACTTGTTGGCTGCTTTTCCTTCACTCTGCGGTCCAACTCATCCCAAACCATCTCAATTGGGTTGAGGTCGGGTGATTGTGGAGGCCAGGTCATCTGATGCAGCACTCCATCACTCTCCTTCTTTGTCAAATAGCCCTTACACAGCCTGGAGGTGTGTTTTGGGTCAATATCCTGTTGAAAAACAAATGATAGTCCCACTAAGCCCAAACCAGATGGGATGGCGTATCGCTGCAGAATGCTGTGGTAGCCATCTTGGTTAAGTGTGCCTTGAATTCTAAATAAATCACTGACGGTGTTACCAGCAAAGCACCCCCACACCATTACACCTCCTCCTCCATGCTTCACGGTGGGAAATACACATGCAGAGATCATCCTTTCACCTACTCTGCGTCTCACAAAGACACGGCGGTTGGAACCAAAAATCTCAAATTTGGACTCATCAGACCAAAGGACAGATGTCCACCGGCCTAATGTCCATTGCTCGTGTTTCTTGGTCAAAGCAAGTCTCTTCTTATTATTGGTGTTTAGTAGTGGTTTCTTTGCAGCAATTCGACCATGAAGGCCTGATTCACGTAGTCTCCTTTGAACAGTTGATGTTGCGATGTGTCTGTGACTTGAACTCTGTGAAGCATTTATTTGGGCTGCAATTTCTGAGGCTGGTAACACTAATGAACTTATCCTCTGCATCAGAGGTAACTCTGGGTCTTCCATTCGTGTGGCAGTCCTCATGAGAGCCAGTTTCATCATAGAGCTTGATGGTTTTTGCGACTGCACTTGAAGAAACTTTAAACGTTTCTTCAAGTGTTTCTATCTTTGCTTATTTGAGCTGTTCTTGACATATTATGGACTTGGTCTTTTACCAAATAGGGCTATCTTCTGTATACCACCCCTACCTTGTCACAACACAACTGATTGTCTCAAACACATTAAGAAGGAAATAAATTCCACAAATTACCTTTTAAGAAGGCACACCTGTTAATTGAAATGCATTCCAGGTGACTACCTTATGAAGATGGTTGAGAGAATGCCAAGAGTGTGCAAAGCTGTCATCAAGGCAAAGGGTGGCTACTTTGAAGAAACTCAAATCTAAAATATATTTTGATTTGTTTAACACGTTTTTGGTTACTACATGATTCCATATGTTTTATTTCATCTGTCTTCACTATTATTCTACAATGTAGAAAATAGTAAAAAAAGAAAGAAAGACCCTGGTGTATCCAAACGTTTGACTGGTACTGTATATAAACACGTCATCCACAGGGCAGGGTGTCATGTAAAAATCTTCCCAGCGTGAAATAGTTCCCTATCGTTCTGATCGTGTTGTGATTGTGATGTCATGTTGTAAAAAAAAAATCACAGCGTGAAAATGTTCCCAGTCAATAATTGTATGCGCATCTGTGTGGATGGCTAAGCTCATCTCTTTATGTGGATGGCTGAGCTCATCTCTTTATGTGGATGGCTAAGCTCATCTCTTAATGTGGATGGCTGAGCTCATCTCTTTATGTGGTTGGCTGAGCTCATCTCTTTATGTGGATGGCTGAGCTCATCTCTTTATGTGGATGGCTAAGCTCATCTCTTTATGTGGATGGCTGAGCTCATCTCTTTATGTGGATGGCTGAGCTCATCTCTTTATGTGGATGGCTAAGCTCATCTCTTTATGTGGATGGCTGAGCTCATCTCTTTATGTGGATGGCTGAGCTCATCTCTTTATGTGGATGGCTGAGCTCATCTCTTTATGTGGATGGCTAAGCTCATCTCTTTATGTGGATGGCTGAGCTCATCTCTTTATGTGGATGGCTAAGCTCATCTCTTTATGTGGATGGCTGAGCTCATCTCTTTATGTGGTTGGCTGAGCTCATCTCTTTATGTGGATGGCTGAGCTCATCTCTTTATGTGGATGGCTGAGCTCATCTCTTTATGTGGATGGCTGAGCTCATCTCTTTATGTGGATGGCTGAGCTCATGCAGATGTTTCTCTCACCCGGGTATTGGTATGCTGACCTCACGCCTAAACCAACTTCTGGTGGTCAGAGTCAATACTCCTGGCCACCACTGATTGGCAGATGTGTGAAGCAAATGCGCGTGCCCACAGAACAGTTTTTCAAGGTGGAGGGAGGGTGTGAGAGAAACATATGCATGAGCTCAGCCATCCACATAAAGAGATGAGCTCAGCCATCCACATAAAGAGATGAGCTCAGCCATCCACATAAAGAGATGAGCTCAGCCATCCACATAAAGAGATGAGCTCAGCCATCCACATAAAGAGATGAGCTCAGCCATCCACATAAAGAGATGAGCTCAGCCATCCACATAAAGAGATGAGCTCAGCCATCCACATAAAGAGATGAGCTCAGCCATCCACATAAAGAGATGAGCGGGCAATTATTGAACTGGGAACATTTTCACACTGGGTGAAATTTTAGCATGACGTCACAATCAGAAGACAATCAGAACGATCAGAACGATTGGGAACTATTTCACGATGGGGACTAAATCACTCTAATAGACACTAGAAACTAAATCACTCTTCTAGACACTAGAAACTAAATCACTCTAATAGACACTAGAAACTAAATCACTCTTCTAGACACTAGAAACTAAATCAATCTTCTAGACACTAAAAACTAAATCACTCTTCTAGACA
Organism: Coregonus lavaretus; assembly: GCF_964263955.1. Lineage (NCBI taxonomy): Eukaryota > Metazoa > Chordata > Actinopteri > Salmoniformes > Salmonidae > Coregonus > Coregonus lavaretus. The sequence continues at coordinate 83,325 of NW_028161716.1, forward strand.
CTAGAAACTAAATCACTCTAATAGACACTAGAAACTAAATCACTCTTCTAGACACTAGAAACTAAATCACTCTTCTAGACACTAGAAACTAAATCACTCTTCTAGACACTAGAAACTAAATCACTCTTCTAGACACTAGAAACTAAATCACTCTTCTAGACACTAGAAACTAAATCACTCTTCTAGACACTAGAAACTAAATCACTCTAATAGACACTAGAAACTAAATCACTCTAATAGACACTAGAAACTAAATCACTCTTCTAGACTCTAGAAACTAAATCACTCTTATAGACACTAGAAACTAAATCACTCTAATAGACAATAGAAACTAAATCACTCTTCTAGACACTAGAAACTAAATAACTCTAATAGACACTAGAAACTAAATCACTCTTCTAGACTCTAGAAACTAAATCACTCTTCTACACTAGAAACTAAATCACTCTAATAGACACTAGAAACTAAATCACTCTTCTAGACACTAGAAACTAAATCACTCTTCTATACACTAGAAACCAAATCACTCTTCTAGACACTAGAAACTAAATCACTCTTCTAGACACTAGAAACTAAATCACTCTTCTAGACACTAGAAACTAAATCACTCTTCTAGACACTAGAAACTAAATAACTCTTCTAGACACTAGAAACTAAATCACCCTTCTAGACACTAGAAACTGAATCACTCTTCTAGACACTAGAAACTAAATCACTCTTCTAGACACGAGAAACTAAATCACTCTTCTAGACACTAGAAACTAAATCACTCTTCTAGACACTAGAAACTAAATCACTCTAATAGACACTAGAAACTAAATCACTCTTCTAGACACTAGAAACTAAATCACTCTTCTAGACACTAGAAACTAAATAACTCTTCTAGACACTAGAAACTAAATCACTCTTCTAGACACTAGAAACTAAATCACTCTTCTAGACACTAGAAACTAAATCACTATTCTAGACTCTAGAAACTAAATCACTCTTCTAGACACTATAAACTAAATCACTCTTCTAGACACTAGAAACTAAATCACTCTTCTAGACACTAGAAACTAAATCACTCTTCTAGACACTAGAAACTAAATCACTCTTCTAGACACTAGAAACTAAATCACTCTTCTAGACACTAGAAACTAAATCACTATTCTAGACTCTAGAAACTAAATCACTCTTCTAGACACTAGAAACTAAATCACTCTTCGAGACACTAGAAACTAAATCACTCTTCTAGACACTAGAAACTAAATCACTCTTCTAGACACTAGAAACTAAATCACTCTTCTAGACACTAGAAACTAAATCACTCTTCTAGACACTAGAAACTAAATCACTCTTCTAGACACTAGAAACTAAATCACTCTTCTAGACACTAGAAACTAAATCACTCTTCTAGACACTAGAAACTAAATCACTCTTCTAGACACTAGAAACTAAATCACTCTTTAGACACTAGAAACTAAATCACTCTAATAGACACTAGAAACTAAATCACTCTAATAGACACTAGAAACTAAATCACTCTTCTAGACTCTAGAAACTAAATCACTCTTCTAGACACTAGAAACGAAATCACTCTTCTAGACACTAGAAACTAAATCACTCTTCTAGACACTAGAAACTAAATCACTCTTCTAGACACTAGAAACTAAATCACTCTTATAGACACTAGAAACTAAATCACTCTTCTAGACACTAGAAACGAAATCACTCTTCTAGACACTAGAAACTAAATCACTCTTCTAGACACTAGAAACGAAATCACTCTAATAGACACTAGAAACTAAATCACTCTAATAGACACTAGAAACTAAATCACTCTTCTAGACACTAGAAACTAAATCACTCTTCTAGACACTAGAAACTAAATCACTCTTCTAGACACTAGAAACTAAATCACTCTTCTAGACTCTAGAAACTAAATCACTCTTCTAGACACTAGAAACTAAATCACTCTAATAGACACTAGAAACTAAATCACTCTTCTAGACACTAGAAACTAAATCACTCTTCTAGACACTAGAAACTAAATCACTCTTCTAGACACTAGAAACTAAATCACTCTTCTAGACACTAGAAACTAAATCACTATTCTAGACTCTAGAAACTAAATCACTCTTCTAGACACTAGAAACTAAATCACTCTTCGAGACACTAGAAACTAAATCACTCTTCTAGACACTAGAAACTAAATCACTCTTCTAGACACTAGAAACTAAATCACTCTTCTAGACACTAGAAACTAAATCACTCTTCTAGACACTAGAAACTAAATCACTCTTCTAGACACTAGAAACTAAATCACTCTTCTAGACACTAGAAACTAAATCACTCTTCTAGACACTAGAAACTAAATCACTCTTCTAGACACTAGAAACTAAATCACTCTTTAGACACTAGAAACTAAATCACTCTAATAGACACTAGAAACTAAATCACTCTAATAGACACTAGAAACTAAATCACTCTTCTAGACTCTAGAAACTAAATCACTCTTCTAGACACTAGAAACGAAATCACTCTTCTAGACACTAGAAACTAAATCACTCTTCTAGACACTAGAAACTAAATCACTCTTCTAGACACTAGAAACTAAATCACTCTTATAGACACTAGAAACTAAATCACTCTTCTAGACACTAGAAACGAAATCACTCTTCTAGACACTAGAAACTAAATCACTCTTCTAGACACTAGAAACGAAATCACTCTAATAGACACTAGAAACTAAATCACTCTTCTAGACACTAGAAACTAAATCACTCTTCTAGACACTAGAAACTAAATCACTCTTCTAGACACTAGAAACTAAATCACTCTTCTAGACTCTAGAAACTAAATCACTCTTCTAGACACTAGAAACTAAATCACTCTAATAGACACTAGAAACTAAATCACTCTTCTAGACACTAGAAACTAAATCACTCTTCTAGACACTAGAAACTAAATCACTCTTCTAGACACTAGAAACTAAATCACTCTTCTAAACACTAGAAACTAAATCACTCTTCTAGACACTAGAAACTAAATCACTCTAATAGACACTAGAAACTAAATCACTCTTCTAGACACTAGAAACTAAATCACTCTTCTAGACACTAGAAACTAAATCACTCTTCTAGACACTAGAAACTAAATCACTCTTCTAGACACTAGAAACTAAATCACTCTTCTAGACAATAGAAACTAAATCACTCTTCTAGACACTAGAAACTAAATCACTCTTATAGACACTAGAAACTAAATCACTCTTCTAGACACTAGAAACGAAATCACTCTTCTAGACACTAGAAACTAAATCACTCTTCTAGACACTAGAAACGAAATCACTCTAATAGACACTAGAAACTAAATCACTCTAATAGACACTAGAAACTAAATCACTCTTCTAGACACTAGAAACTAAATCACTCTTCTAGACACTAGAAACTAAATCACTCTTCTAGACACTAGAAACTAAATCACTCTTCTAGACTCTAGAAACTAAATCACTCTTCTAGACACTAGAAACTAAATCACTCTAATAGACACTAGAAACTAAATCACTCTTCTAGACACTAAAAACTAAATCACTCTTCTAGACACTAGAAACTAAATCACTCTTCTAGACACTAGAAACTAAATCACTCTTCTAAACACTAGAAACTAAATCACTCTTCTAGACACTAGAAACTAAATCACTCTAATAGACACTAGAAACTAAATCACTCTTCTAGACACTAGAAACTAAATCACTCTTCTAGACACTAGAAACTAAATCACTCTTCTAGACACTAGAAACTAAATCACTCTTCTAGACACTAGAAACTAAATAACTCTTCTAGACACTAGAAACTAAATCACTCTTCTAGACACTAGAAACTAAATCACTCTTCTAGACACTAGAAACTAAATCACTATTCTAGACTCTAGAAACTAAATCACTCTTCTAGACACTATAAACTAAATCACTCTTCTAGACACTAGAAACTAAATCACTCTTCTAGACACTAGAAACTAAATCACTCTTCTAGACACTAGAAACTAAATCACTCTTCTAGACACTAGAAACTAAATCACTCTTCTAGACACTAGAAACTAAATCACTATTCTAGACTCTAGAAACTAAATCACTCTTCTAGACACTAGAAACTAAATCACTCTTCGAGACACTAGAAACTAAATCACTCTTCTAGACACTAGAAACTAAATCACTCTTCTAGACACTAGAAACTAAATCACTCTTCTAGACACTAGAAACTAAATCACTCTTCTAGACACTAGAAACTAAATCACTCTTCTAGACACTAGAAACTAAATCACTCTTCTAGACACTAGAAACTAAATCACTCTTCTAGACACTAGAAACTAAATCACTCTTCTAGACACTAGAAACTAAATCACTCTTTAGACACTAGAAACTAAATCACTCTAATAGACACTAGAAACTAAATCACTCTAATAGACACTAGAAACTAAATCACTCTTCTAGACTCTAGAAACTAAATCACTCTTCTAGACACTAGAAACGAAATCACTCTTCTAGACACTAGAAACTAAATCACTCTTCTAGACACTAGAAACTAAATCACTCTTCTAGACACTAGAAACTAAATCACTCTTCTAGACACTAGAAACTAAATCACTCTTCTAGACACTAGAAACTAAATCACTCTTCTAGACACTAGAAACTAAATCACTCTTCTAGACACTAGAAACTAAATCACTCTTCTAGACACTAGAAACTAAATCACTCTTCTAGACACTAGAAACTAAATCACTCTTCTAGACACTAGAAACTAAATCACTCTTCTAGACACTAGAAACTAAATCACTCTTCTAGACACTAGAAACTAAATCACTCTTTAGACACTAGAAACTAAATCACTCTAATAGACACTAGAAACTAAATCACTCTAATAGACACTAGAAACTAAATCACTCTTCTAGACTCTAGAAACTAAATCACTCTTCTAGACACTAGAAACGAAATCACTCTTCTAGACACTAGAAACTAAATCACTCTTCTAGACACTAGAAACTAAATCACTCTTCTAGACACTAGAAACTAAATCACTCTTATAGACACTAGAAACTAAATCACTCTTCTAGACACTAGAAACGAAATCACTCTTCTAGACACTAGAAACTAAATCACTCTTCTAGACACTAGAAACGAAATCACTCTAATAGACACTAGAAACTAAATCACTCTTCTAGACACTAGAAACTAAATCACTCTTCTAGACACTAGAAACTAAATCACTCTTCTAGACACTAGAAACTAAATCACTCTTCTAGACTCTAGAAACTAAATCACTCTTCTAGACACTAGAAACTAAATCACTCTAATAGACACTAGAAACTAAATCACTCTTCTAGACACTAGAAACTAAATCACTCTTCTAGACACTAGAAACTAAATCACTCTTCTAGACACTAGAAACTAAATCACTCTTCTAAACACTAGAAACTAAATCACTCTTCTAGACACTAGAAACTAAATCACTCTAATAGACACTAGAAACTAAATCACTCTTCTAGACACTAGAAACTAAATCACTCTTCTAGACACTAGAAACTAAATCACTCTTCTAGACACTAGAAACTAAATCACTCTTCTAGACACTAGAAACTAAATCACTCTTCTAGACAATAGAAACTAAATCACTCTTCTAGACACTAGAAACTAAATCACTCTTATAGACACTAGAAACTAAATCACTCTTCTAGACACTAGAAACGAAATCACTCTTCTAGACACTAGAAACTAAATCACTCTTCTAGACACTAGAAACGAAATCACTCTAATAGACACTAGAAACTAAATCACTCTAATAGACACTAGAAACTAAATCACTCTTCTAGACACTAGAAACTAAATCACTCTTCTAGACACTAGAAACTAAATCACTCTTCTAGACACTAGAAACTAAATCACTCTTCTAGACTCTAGAAACTAAATCACTCTTCTAGACACTAGAAACTAAATCACTCTAATAGACACTAGAAACTAAATCACTCTTCTAGACACTAAAAACTAAATCACTCTTCTAGACACTAGAAACTAAATCACTCTTCTAGACACTAGAAACTAAATCACTCTTCTAAACACTAGAAACTAAATCACTCTTCTAGACACTAGAAACTAAATCACTCTAATAGACACTAGAAACTAAATCACTCTTCTAGACACTAGAAACTAAATCACTCTTCTAGACACTAGAAACTAAATCACTCTTCTAGACACTAGAAACTAAATCACTCTTCTAGACACTAGAAACTAAATAACTCTTCTAGACACTAGAAACTAAATCACTCTTCTAGACACTAGAAACTAAATCACTCTTCTAGACACTAGAAACTAAATCACTATTCTAGACTCTAGAAACTAAATCACTCTTCTAGACACTATAAACTAAATCACTCTTCTAGACACTAGAAACTAAATCACTCTTCTAGACACTAGAAACTAAATCACTCTTCTAGACACTAGAAACTAAATCACTCTTCTAGACACTAGAAACTAAATCACTCTTCTAGACACTAGAAACTAAATCACTATTCTAGACTCTAGAAACTAAATCACTCTTCTAGACACTAGAAACTAAATCACTCTTCGAGACACTAGAAACTAAATCACTCTTCTAGACACTAGAAACTAAATCACTCTTCTAGACACTAGAAACTAAATCACTCTTCTAGACACTAGAAGCTAAATCACTCTTCTAGACACTAGAAACTAAATCACTCTTCTAGACACTAGAAACTAAATCACTCTTCTAGACACTAGAAACTAAATCACTCTTCTAGACACTAGAAACTAAATCACTCTTCTAGACACTAGAAACTAAATCACTCTTTAGACACTAGAAACTAAATCACTCTAATAGACACTAGAAACTAAATCACTCTAATAGACACTAGAAACTAAATCACTCTTCTAGACTCTAGAAACTAAATCACTCTTCTAGACACTAGAAACGAAATCACTCTTCTAGACACTAGAAACTAAATCACTCTTCTAGACACTAGAAACTAAATCACTCTTCTAGACACTAGAAACTAAATCACTCTTATAGACACTAGAAACTAAATCACTCTTCTAGACACTAGAAACGAAATCACTCTTCTAGACACTAGAAACTAAATCACTCTTCTAGACACTAGAAACGAAATCACTCTAATAGACACTAGAAACTAAATCACTCTAATAGACACTAGAAACTAAATCACTCTTCTAGACACTAGAAACTAAATCACTCTTCTAGACACTAGAAACTAAATCACTCTTCTAGACACTAGAAACTAAATCACTCTTCTAGACTCTAGAAACTAAATCACTCTTCTAGACACTATAAACTAAATCACTCTAATAGACACTAGAAACTAAATCACTCTTCTAGACACTAGAAACTAAATCACTCTTCTAGACACTAGAAACTAAATCACGCTTCTAGACACTAGAAACTAAATCACTCTTCTAAACACTAGAAACTAAATCACTCTTCTAGACACTAGAAACTAAATCACTCTAATAGACACTAGAAACTAAATCACTCTTCTAGACACTAGAAACTAAATCACTCTTCTAGACACTAGAAACTAAATCACTCTTCTAGACACTAGAAACTAAATCACTCTTCTAGACACTAGAAACTAAATCACTCTTCTAGACACTAGAAACTAAATCACTCTAATAGACACTAGAAACTAAATCACTCTAATAGACACTAGAAACTAAATCACTCTTCTAGACTCTAGAAACTAAATCACTCTTCTAGACACTAGAAACTAAATCACTCTAATAGACAATAGAAACTAAATCACTCTTCTAGACACTAGAAACTAAATCACTCTTCTAGACTCTAGAAACTAAATCACTCTTCTAGACACTAGAAACTAAATCACTCTTATAGACACTAGAAACTAAATCACTCTAATAGACACTAGAAACTAAATCACTCTTCTAGACACTAGAAACTATATCACTCTTCTAGACACTAGAAACTAAATCACTCTTCTAGACACTAGAAACTAAATCACTCTTCTAGACTCTAGAAACTAAATCAATCTTCTAGACACTAGAAACTAAATCACTCTTCTAGACACTAGAAACTAAATCACTCTTCTAGACACTAGAAACTAAATCAATCTAATAGACACTAGAAACTAAATCACTCTAATAGACACTAGAAACTAAATCACTCTTCTAGACTCTAGAAACTAAATCACTCTTCTAGACACTAGAAACTAAATCACTCTAATAGACACTAGAAACTAAATCACTCTTCTAGACACTAGAAACTAAATCACTCTTCTATACACTAGAAACCAAATCACTCTTCTAGACACTAGAAACTAAATCACTCTTCTAGACACTAGAAACTAAATCACTCTTCTAGACACTAGAAACTAAATCACTCTAATAGACACTAGAAACTAAATCACTCTTCTAGACACTAGAAACTAAATCACTCTAATATACACTAGAAACTAAATCACTCTTCTAGACACTAGAAACTAAATCACTCTTCTAGACACTAGAAACTAAATAACTATTGTAGACACTAGAAACTAAATCACTCTTCTAGACACTAGAAACTAAATCACTCTTCTAGACACTAGAAACTAAATCACTATTCTAGACTCTAGAAACTAAATCACTCTTCTAGACACTAGAAACTAAATCACTCTTCTAGACACTAGAAACTAAATCACTCTTCTAGACACTAGAAACTAAATCACTCTTCTAGACACTAGAAACTAAATCACTTTTCTAGACACTAGAAACTAAATCACTATTCTAGACTCTAGAAACTAAATCACTCTTCTAGACACTAGAAACTAAATCACTCTTCTAGACACTAGAAACTAAATCACTCTTCTAGACACTAGAAACTAAATCACTCTTCTAGACACTAGAAACTAAATCACTCTTCTAGACACTAGAAACTAAATCACTCTTCTAGACACTAGAAACTAAATCACTCTTCTAGACACTAGAAACTAAATCACTCTTATAGACACTAGAAACTAAATCACTCTTCTAGACACTAGAAACTAAATCACTCTTCTAGACACTAGAAACTAAATCACTCTTCTAGACACTAGAAACTAAATCACTCTAATAGACACTAGAAACTAAATCACTCTAATAGACACTAGAAACTAAATCACTCTTCTAGACTCTAGAAACTAAATCACTCTTCTAGACACTAGAAACTAAATCACTCTCCTAGACACTAGAAACTAAATCACTCTTCTAGACACTAGAAACTAAATCACTCTTATAGACACTAGAAACTAAATCACTCTTCTAGACACTAGAAACTAAATCACTCTAATAGACAATAGAAACTAAATCACTCTTCTAGACACTAGAAACTAAATCACTCTTCTAGACTCTAGAAACTAAATCACTCTTCTAGACACTAGAAACTAAATCACTCTTATAGACACTAGAAACTAAATCACTCTAATAGACACTAGAAACTAAATCACTCTTCTAGACACTAGAAACTATATCACTCTTCTAGACACTAGAAACTAAATCACTCTTCTAGACACTAGAAACTAAATCACTCTTCTAGACTCTAGAAACTAAATCAATCTTCTAGACACTAGAAACTAAATCACTCTTCTAGACACTAGAAACTAAATCACTCTTCTAGACACTAGAAACTAAATCAATCTAATAGACACTAGAAACTAAATCACTCTAATAGACACTAGAAACTAAATCACTCTTCTAGACTCTAGAAACTAAATCACTCTTCTAGACACTAGAAACTAAATCACTCTAATAGACACTAGAAACTAAATCACTCTTCTAGACACTAGAAACTAAATCACTATTCTATACACTAGAAACCAAATCACTCTTCTAGACACTAGAAACTAAATCACTCTTCTAGACACTAGAAACTAAATCACTCTTCTAGACACTAGAAACTAAATCACTCTAATAGACACTAGAAACTAAATCACTCTTCTAGACACTAGAAACTAAATCACTCTAATATACACTAGAAACTAAATCACTCTTCTAGACACTAGAAACTAAATCACTCTTCTAGACACTAGAAACTAAATAACTATTGTAGACACTAGAAACTAAATCACTCTTCTAGACACTAGAAACTAAATCACTCTTCTAGACACTAGAAACTAAATCACTATTCTAGACTCTAGAAACTAAATCACTCTTCTAGACACTAGAAACTAAATCACTCTTCTAGACACTAGAAACTAAATCACTCTTCTAGACACTAGAAACTAAATCACTCTTCTAGACACTAGAAACTAAATCACTTTTCTAGACACTAGAAACTAAATCACTATTCTAGACTCTAGAAACTAAATCACTCTTCTAGACACTAGAAACTAAATCACTCTTCTAGACACTAGAAACTAAATCACTCTTCTAGACACTAGAAACTAAATCACTCTTCTAGACACTAGAAACTAAATCACTCTTCTAGACACTAGAAACTAAATCACTCTTCTAGACACTAGAAACTAAATCACTCTTCTAGACACTAGAAACTAAATCACTCTTATAGACACTAGAAACTAAATCACTCTTCTAGACACTAGAAACTAAATCACTCTTCTAGACACTAGAAACTAAATCACTCTTCTAGACACTAGAAACTAAATCACTCTAATAGACACTAGAAACTAAATCACTCTAATAGACACTAGAAACTAAATCACTCTTCTAGACTCTAGAAACTAAATCACTCTTCTAGACACTAGAAACTAAATCACTCTCCTAGACACTAGAAACTAAATCACTCTTCTAGACACTAGAAACTAAATCACTCTTATAGACACTAGAAACTAAATCACTCTTCTAGACACTAGAAACGAAATCACTCTTCTAGACACTAGAAACTAAATCACTCTTCTAGACACTAGAAACTAAATCACTCTTCTAGACACTAGAAACGAAATCACTCTAATAGACACTAGAAACTAAATCACTCTAATAGACACTAGAAACTAAATCACTCTTCTAGACACTAGAAACTAAATCACTCTTCTAGACACTAGAAACTAAATCACTCTTCTAGACACTAGAAACTAAATCACTCTCCTAGACACTAGAAACTAAATCACTCTTCTACACACTAGAAACTAAATCACTCTTCTAGACACTAGAAACTAAATCACTCTTCTAGACACTAGAAACTAAATCACTATTCTAGACACTAGAAACTAAATCACTCTAATAGACACTAGAAACTAAATCACTCTTCTAGACACTAGAAACTAAATCACTCTTCTAGACACTAGAAACTAAATCACTCTTCTAGACACTAGAAACTAAATCACTCTTCTAGACACTAGAAACTAAATCACTCTTCTAGACACTAGAAACTAAATCACTCTTCTAGACACTAGAAACTAAATCACTCTTCTAGACACTAGAAACTAAATCACTCTTCTAGACACTAGAAACTAAATCACTCTTCTAGACACTAGAAACTAAATCACTCTTCTAGACACTAGAAACGAAATCACTCTTCTAGACACTAGAAACTAAATCACTCTTCTAGACACTAGAAACTAAATCACTCTAATAGACACTAGAAACTAAATCACTCTTCTAGACACTAGAAACTAAATCACTCTTCTAGACACTAGAAACTAAATCACTCTTCTAGACACTAGAAACTAAATCACTCTTCTAGACTCTAGAAACTAAATCACTCTTCTAGACACTAGAAACTAAATCACTCTTCTAGACACTAGAAACTAAATCACTCTTCTAGACACTAGAAACTAAATCACTCTAATATACACTAGAAACTAAATCACTCTAATAGACACTAGAAACTAAATCACTCTTCTAGACTCTAGAAACTAAATCACTCTTCTAGACACTAGAAACTAAATCACTCTTCTAGACACTAGAAACTAAATCACTATTCTAGACACTAGAAACTAAATCACTCTTCTAGAAACTAGAAACTAAATCACTCTTCTAGACACTAGAAACTAAATAACTCTTCTAGACACTAGAAACTAAATCACTCTTCTAGACACTAGAAACGAAATCACTCTTCTAGACACTAGAAACTGAATCACTCTCCTAGACACTAGAAACTAAATCACTCTTCTAGACACTAGAAACTAAATCACTCTTCTAGACACTAGAAACTAAATCACTCTTCTAGACACTAGAAACTAAATCACTCTAATAGACACTAGAAACTAAATCACTCTTCTAGACACTAGAAACTAAATCACTCTTCTAGACACTAGAAACTAAATAACTCTTGTAGACACTAGAAACTAAATCACTCTTCTAGACACTAGAAACTAAATCACTCTTCTAGACACTAGAAACTAAATCACTATTCTAGACTATAGAAACTAAATCAATCTTCTAGACACTAGAAACTAAATCACTCTTCTAGACACTAGAAACTAAATCACTCTTCTAGACACTAGAAACTAAATCACTCTTCTAGACACTAGAAACTAAATCACTCTTCTAGACACTAGAAACTAAATCACTCTTCTAGACACTAGAAACTAAATCACTATTCTAGACTCTAGAAACTAAATCACTCTTCTAGACACTAGAAACTAAATCACTCTTCTAGACACTAGAAACTAAATCACTCTTCTAGACACTAGAAACTAAATCACTCTTCTAGACACTAGAAACTAAATCACTCTTCTAGACACTAGAAACTAAATCACTCTTCTAGACACTAGAAACTAAATCACTCTTATAGACACTAGAAACTAAATCACTCTTCTAGACACTAGAAACGAAATCACTCTTCTAGACACTAGAAACTAAATCACTCTTCTAGACACTAGAAACTAAATCACTCTAATAGACACTAGAAACTAAATCACTCTAATAGACACTAGAAACTAAATCACTCTTCTAGACTCTAGAAACTAAATCACTCTTCTAGACACTAGAAACTAAATCACTCTTCTAGACACTAGAAACTAAATCACTCTTCTAGACACTAGAAACTAAATCACTCTTCTAGACACTAGAAACTAAATCACTCTTCTAGACACTAGAAACTAAATCACTCTAATAGACACTAGAAACTAAATCACTCTAATAGACACTAGAAACTAAATCACTCTTCTAGACACTAGAAACTAAATCACTCTTCTAGACACTAGAAACTAAATCACTCTTCTAGACACTAGAAACTAAATCACTCTTCTAGACACTAGAAACTAAATCACTCTTCTAGACACTAGAAACTAAATCACTCTTCTAGACACTAGAAACTAAATCACTCTCCTAGACACTAGAAACTAAATCACTCTTCTAGACACTAGAAACTAAATCACTCTTCTAGACACTAGAAACTAAATCACTCTTCTAGACACTAGAAACTAAATCACTCTTCTAGACACTAGAAACTAAATCTCTCTAATAGACACTAGAAACTAAATCACTCTAATAGACACTAGAAACTAAATCACTCTTCTAGACACTAGAAACTAAATCACTCTTCTAGACACTAGAAACTAAATCACTCTTCTAGACACTAGAAACTAAATCACTCTTCTAGACACTAGAAACTAAATCACTCTTCTAGACACTAGAAACTAAATCACTCTTCTAGACACTAGAAACTAAATCACTCTTCTAGACATTAGAAACGAAATCACTCTTCTAGACACTAGAAACTAAATCACTCTTCTAGACACTAGAAACTAAATCACTCTTCTAGACACTAGAAACTAAATCACTCTTCTAGACACTAGAAACTAAATCACTCTTCTAGACACTAGAAACTAAATCACTCTTCTAGACACTAGAAACTAAATCACTCTTCTAGACACTAGAAACTAAATCACTCTTCTAGACACTAGAAACTAAATCACTCTTCTAGACACTAGAAACTAAATCACTCTTCTAGACTCTAGAAACTAAATCATTCTTCTAGACACTAGAAACTAAATCACTCTTCTAGACACTAGAAACTAAATCACTCTTCTAGACACTAGAAACTAAATCACTCTTCTAGACACTAGAAACTAAATCACTCTTCTAGACACTAGAAACTAAATCACTCTTCTAGATACTAGAAACTAAATCACTCTTCTAGACTCTAGAAACTAAATCACTCTTCTAGACACTAGAAACTAATTCACTCTTCTAGACTCTAGAAACTAAATCACTCTTCTAGACACTAGAAACTAAATCACTCTTCTAGACACTAGAAACTAAATCACTCTTCTAGACACTAGAAACTAAATCACTCTTCTAGACTCTAGAAACTAAATCACTCTTCTAGACACTAGAAACTAAATCACTCTTCTAGACACTAGAAACTAAATCACTCTTCTAGACACTAGAAACTAAATCACTCTTCTAGACACTAGAAACTAAATCACTCTTCTAGACACTAGAAACTAAATCACTCTTCTAGACACTAGAAACTAAATCACTCTTCTAGACACTAGAAACTAAATCACTCTTCTAGACACTAGAAACTAAATCACTCTTATAGACACTAGAAACTAAATCACTCTTCTAGACACTAGAAACTAAATCACTCTTCTAGACACTAGAAACTAAATCACTCTTCTAGACACTAGAAACTAAATCACTCTAATAGACACTAGAAACTAAATCACTCTAATAGACACTAGAAACTAAATCACTCTTCTAGACTCTAGAAACTAAATCACTCTTCTAGACACTAGAAACGAAATCACTCTTCTAGACACTAGAAACTAAATCACTCTTCTAGACACTAGAAACTAAATCACTCTTCTAGACACTAGAAACTAAATCACTCTTATAGACACTAGAAACTAAATCACTCTTCTAGACACTAGAAACGAAATCACTCTTCTAGACACTAGAAACTAAATCACTCTTCTAGACACTAGAAACGAAATCACTCTAATAGACACTAGAAACTAAATCACTCTAATAGACACTAGAAACTAAATCACTCTTCTAGACACTATAAACTAAATCACTCTTCTAGACACTAGAAACTAAATCACTCTTCTAGACACTAGAAACTAAATCACTCTTCTAGACTCTAGAAACTAAATCACTCTTCTAGACACTAGAAACTAAATCACTCTAATAGACACTAGAAACTAAATCACTCTTCTAGACACTAGAAACTAAATCACTCTTCTAGACACTAGAAACTAAATCACTCTTCTAGACACTAGAAACTAAATCACTCTTCTAAACACTAGAAACTAAATCACTCTTCTAGACACTAGAAACTAAATCACTCTAATAGACACTAGAAACTAAATCACTATTCTAGACACTAGAAACTAAATCACTCTTCTAGACACTAGAAACTAAATCACTCTTCTAGACACTAGAAACTAAATCACTCTAATAGACACTAGAAACTAAATCACTCTAATAGACACTAGAAACTAAATCACTCTTCTAGACTCTAGAAACTAAATCACTCTTCTAGACACTAGAAACTAAATCACTCTTCTAGACACTAGAAACTAAATCACTCTTCTAGACACTAGAAACTAAATCACTCTTCTAGACACTAGAAACTAAATCACTCTTATAGACACTAGAAACTAAATCACTCTTCTAGACACTAGAAACAAAATCACTCTTCTAGACACTAGAAACTAAATCACTCTTCTAGACACTAGAAACGAAATCACTCTAATAGACACTAGAAACGAAATCACTCTAATAGACACTAGAAACTAAATCACTCTTCTAGACACTAGAAACTAAATCACTCTTCTAGACACTAGAAACTAAATCACTCTTCTAGACACTAGAAACTAAATCACTCTCCTAGACACTAGAAACTAAATCACTCTTCTAGACACTAGAAACTAAATCACTCTTCTAGACACTAGAAACTAAATCACTCTAATATACACTAGAAACTAAATCACTCTAATAGACACTAGAAACTAAATCACTCTTCTAGACTCTAGAAACTAAATCACTCTTCTAGACACTAGAAACTAAATCACTCTAATATACACTAGAAACTAAATCACTCTTCTAGACACTAGAAACTAAATCACTCTTCTAGACACTAGAAACTAAATCACTCTTCTAGACACTAGAAACTGAATCACTCTCCTAGACACTAGAAACTAAATCACTCTTCTAGACACTAGAAACTAAATCACTCTTCTAGACACTAGAAACTAAATCACTCTTCTAGACACTAGAAACTAAATCACTCTAATAGACACTAGAAACTAAATCACTCTTCTAGACACTAGAAACTAAATCACTCTTGTAGACACTAGAAACTAAATCACTCTTCTAGACACTAGAAACTAAATCACTCTTCTAGACACTAGAAACTAAATCACTATTCTAGACTATAGAAACTAAATCACTCTTCTAGACACTAGAAACTAAATCACTCTTCTAGACACTAGAAACTAAATCACTCTAATAGACACTAGAAACTAAATCACTCTTCTAGACACTAGAAACTAAATCACTCTTCTAGACACTAGAAACTAAATCACTCTTCTAGACACTAGAAACTAAATCACTCTTCTAGACACTAGAAACTAAATCACTCTTCTAGACACTAGAAACTAAATCACTCTTCTAGACACTAGAAACTAAATCACTCTCCTAGACACTAGAAACTAAATCACTCTTCTAGACACTAGAAACTAAATCACTCTTCTAGACACTAGAAACTAAATCACTCTTCTAGACACTAGAAACTAAATCACTTTTCTAGACACTAGAAACTAAATCACTCTAATAGACACTAGAAACTAAATCACTCTAATAGACACTAGAAACTAAATCACTCTTCTAGACACTAGAAACTAAATCACTCTTCTAGACACTAGAAACTAAATCACTCTTCTAGACACTAGAAACTAAATCACTCTAATAGACACTAGAAACTAAATCACTCTTCTAGACACTAGAAACTAAATCACTCTTCTAGACATTAGAAACTAAATCACTCTTCTAGACACTAGAAACTAAATCACTCTTCTAGACACTAGAAACTAAATCACTCTTCTAGACACTAGAAACTAAATCACTCTTCTAGACACTAGAAACTAAATCACTCTTCTAGACACTAGAAACTAAATCACTCTAATAGACACTAGAAACTAAATCACTCTTCTAGACACTAGAAACTAAATCACTCTTCTAGACACTAGAAACTAAATCACTCTTCTAGACACTAGAAACTAAATCACTCTTCTAGACACTAGAAACTAAATCACTCTTCTAGACTCTAGAAACTAAATCATTCTTCTAGACACTAGAAACTAAATCACTCTTCTAGACACTAGAAACTAAATCACTCTTCTAGACACTAGAAACTAAATCACTCTTCTAGACACTAGAAACTAAATCACTCTTCTAGACACTAGAAACTAAATCACTCTTCTAGATACTAGAAACTAAATCACTCTTCTAGACTCTAGAAACTAAATCACTCTTCTAGACACTAGAAACTAATTCACTCTTCTAGACTCTAGAAACTAAATCACTCTTCTAGACACTAGAAACTAAATCACTCTTCTAGACACTAGAAACTAAATCACTCTTCTAGACACTAGAAACTAAATCACTCTTCTAGACTCTAGAAACTAAATCACTCTTCTAGACACTAGAAACTAAATCACTCTTCTAGACACTAGAAACTAAATCACTCTTCTAGACACTAGAAACTAAATCACTCTTCTAGACACTAGAAACTAAATCACTCTTCTAGACACTAGAAACTAAATCACTCTTCTAGACACTAGAAACTAAATCACTCTTCTAGACACTAGAAACTAAATCACTCTTATAGACACTAGAAACTAAATCACTCTTCTAGACACTAGAAACTAAATCACTCTTCTAGACACTAGAAACTAAATCACTCTTCTAGACACTAGAAACTAAATCACTCTAATAGACACTAGAAACTAAATCACTCTAATAGACACTAGAAACTAAATCACTCTTCTAGACTCTAGAAACTAAATCACTCTTCTAGACACTAGAAACGAAATCACTCTTCTAGACACTAGAAACTAAATCACTCTTCTAGACACTAGAAACGAAATCACTCTAATAGACACTAGAAACTAAATCACTCTAATAGACACTAGAAACTAAATCACTCTTCTAGACACTAGAAACTAAATCACTCTTCTAGACACTAGAAACTAAATCACTCTTCTAGACACTAGAAACTAAATCACTCTTCTAGACTCTAGAAACTAAATCACTCTTCTAGACACTAGAAACTAAATCACTCTAATAGACACTAGAAACTAAATCACTCTTCTAGACACTAGAAACTAAATCACTCTTCTAGACACTAGAAACTAAATCACTCTTCTAGACACTAGAAACGAAATCACTCTTCTAGACACTAGAAACTAAATCACTCTTCTAGACACTAGAAACTAAATCACTCTAATAGACACTAGAAACTAAATCACTCTAATAGACACTAGAAACTAAATCACTCTTCTAGACACTAGAAACTAAATCACTCTTCTAGACACTAGAAACTAAATCACTCTTCTAGACACTAGAAACTAAATCACTCTCCTAGACACTAGAAACTAAATCACTCTTCTACACACTAGAAACTAAATCACTCTTCTAGACACTAGAAACTAAATCACTCTTCTAGACACTAGAAACTAAATCACTATTCTAGACACTAGAAACTAAATCACTCTAATAGACACTAGAAACTAAATCACTCTTCTAGACACTAGAAACTAAATCACTCTTCTAGACACTAGAAACTAAATCACTCTTCTAGACACTAGAAACTAAATCACTCTTCTAGACACTAGAAACTAAATCACTCTTCTAGACACTAGAAACTAAATCACTCTAATAGACACTAGAAACTAAATCACTATTCTAGACACTAGAAACTAAATCACTCTTCTAGACACTAGAAACTAAATCACTCTTCTAGACACTAGAAACTAAATCACTCTAATAGACACTAGAAACTAAATCACTCTAATAGACACTAGAAACTAAATCACTCTTCTAGACTCTAGAAACTAAATCACTCTTCTAGACACTAGAAACTAAATCACTCTTCTAGACACTAGAAACTAAATCACTCTTCTAGACACTAGAAACTAAATCACTCTTCTAGACACTAGAAACTAAATCACTCTTATAGACACTAGAAACTAAATCACTCTTCTAGACACTAGAAACAAAATCACTCTTCTAGACACTAGAAACTAAATCACTCTTCTAGACACTAGAAACGAAATCACTCTAATAGACACTAGAAACGAAATCACTCTAATAGACACTAGAAACTAAATCACTCTTCTAGACACTAGAAACTAAATCACTCTTCTAGACACTAGAAACTAAATCACTCTTCTAGACACTAGAAACTAAATCACTCTCCTAGACACTAGAAACTAAATCACTCTTCTAGACACTAGAAACTAAATCACTCTTCTAGACACTAGAAACTAAATCACTCTAATATACACTAGAAACTAAATCACTCT
Source organism: Coregonus lavaretus (assembly GCF_964263955.1). Taxonomy (NCBI): domain Eukaryota; kingdom Metazoa; phylum Chordata; class Actinopteri; order Salmoniformes; family Salmonidae; genus Coregonus; species Coregonus lavaretus. The sequence goes on from NW_028161716.1 coordinate 102,804, forward strand.
AATAGACACTAGAAACTAAATCACTCTTCTAGACTCTAGAAACTAAATCACTCTTCTAGACACTAGAAACTAAATCACTCTAATATACACTAGAAACTAAATCACTCTTCTAGACACTAGAAACTAAATCACTCTTCTAGACACTAGAAACTAAATCACTCTTCTAGACACTAGAAACTGAATCACTCTCCTAGACACTAGAAACTAAATCACTCTTCTAGACACTAGAAACTAAATCACTCTTCTAGACACTAGAAACTAAATCACTCTTCTAGACACTAGAAACTAAATCACTCTAATAGACACTAGAAACTAAATCACTCTTCTAGACACTAGAAACTAAATCACTCTTGTAGACACTAGAAACTAAATCACTCTTCTAGACACTAGAAACTAAATCACTCTTCTAGACACTAGAAACTAAATCACTATTCTAGACTATAGAAACTAAATCACTCTTCTAGACACTAGAAACTAAATCACTCTTCTAGACACTAGAAACTAAATCACTCTAATAGACACTAGAAACTAAATCACTCTTCTAGACACTAGAAACTAAATCACTCTTCTAGACACTAGAAACTAAATCACTCTTCTAGACACTAGAAACTAAATCACTCTTCTAGACACTAGAAACTAAATCACTCTTCTAGACACTAGAAACTAAATCACTCTTCTAGACACTAGAAACTAAATCACTCTCCTAGACACTAGAAACTAAATCACTCTTCTAGACACTAGAAACTAAATCACTCTTCTAGACACTAGAAACTAAATCACTCTTCTAGACACTAGAAACTAAATCACTTTTCTAGACACTAGAAACTAAATCACTCTTCTAGACACTAGAAACTAAATCACTCTAATAGACACTAGAAACTAAATCACTCTTCTAGACACTAGAAACTAAATCACTCTTCTAGACACTAGAAACTAAATCACTCTTCTAGACACTAGAAACTAAATCACTCTTCTAGACACTAGAAACTAAATCACTCTAATAGACACTAGAAACTAAATCACTCTTCTAGACACTAGAAACTAAATCACTCTTCTAGACATTAGAAACTAAATCACTCTTCTAGACACTAGAAACTAAATCACTCTTCTAGACACTAGAAACTAAATCACTCTTCTAGACACTAGAAACTAAATCACTCTTCTAGACACTAGAAACTAAATCACTCTTCTAGACACTAGAAACTAAATCACTCTAATAGACACTAGAAACTAAATCACTCTTCTAGACACTAGAAACTAAATCACTCTTCTAGACACTAGAAACTAAATCACTCTTCTAGACACTAGAAACTAAATCACTCTTCTAGACACTAGAAACTAAATCACTCTTCTAGACTCTAGAAACTAAATCATTCTTCTAGACACTAGAAACTAAATCACTCTTCTAGACACTAGAAACTAAATCACTCTTCTAGACACTAGAAACTAAATCACTCTTCTAGACACTAGAAACTAAATCACTCTTCTAGACACTAGAAACTAAATCACTCTTCTAGATACTAGAAACTAAATCACTCTTCTAGACTCTAGAAACTAAATCACTCTTCTAGACACTAGAAACTAATTCACTCTTCTAGACTCTAGAAACTAAATCACTCTTCTAGACACTAGAAACTAAATCACTCTTCTAGACACTAGAAACTAAATCACTCTTCTAGACACTAGAAACTAAATCACTCTTCTAGACTCTAGAAACTAAATCACTCTTCTAGACACTAGAAACTAAATCACTCTTCTAGACACTAGAAACTAAATCACTCTTCTAGACACTAGAAACTAAATCACTCTTCTAGACACTAGAAACTAAATCACTCTTCTAGACACTAGAAACTAAATCACTCTTCTAGACACTAGAAACTAAATCACTCTTATAGACACTAGAAACTAAATCACTCTTCTAGACACTAGAAACTAAATCACTCTTCTAGACACTAGAAACTAAATCACTCTTCTAGACACTAGAAACTAAATCACTCTAATAGACACTAGAAACTAAATCACTCTAATAGACACTAGAAACTAAATCACTCTTCTAGACTCTAGAAACTAAATCACTCTTCTAGACACTAGAAACGAAATCACTCTTCTAGACACTAGAAACTAAATCACTCTTCTAGACACTAGAAACGAAATCACTCTAATAGACACTAGAAACTAAATCACTCTAATAGACACTAGAAACTAAATCACTCTTCTAGACACTAGAAACTAAATCACTCTTCTAGACACTAGAAACTAAATCACTCTTCTAGACACTAGAAACTAAATCACTCTTCTAGACTCTAGAAACTAAATCACTCTTCTAGACACTAGAAACTAAATCACTCTAATAGACACTAGAAACTAAATCACTCTTCTAGACACTAGAAACTAAATCACTCTTCTAGACACTAGAAACTAAATCACTCTTCTAGACACTAGAAACGAAATCACTCTTCTAGACACTAGAAACTAAATCACTCTTCTAGACACTAGAAACTAAATCACTCTAATAGACACTAGAAACTAAATCACTCTAATAGACACTAGAAACTAAATCACTCTTCTAGACACTAGAAACTAAATCACTCTTCTAGACACTAGAAACTAAATCACTCTTCTAGACACTAGAAACTAAATCACTCTCCTAGACACTAGAAACTAAATCACTCTTCTACACACTAGAAACTAAATCACTCTTCTAGACACTAGAAACTAAATCACTCTTCTAGACACTAGAAACTAAATCACTATTCTAGACACTAGAAACTAAATCACTCTAATAGACACTAGAAACTAAATCACTCTTCTAGACACTAGAAACTAAATCACTCTTCTAGACACTAGAAACTAAATCACTCTTCTAGACACTAGAAACTAAATCACTCTTCTAGACACTAGAAACTAAATCACTCTTCTAGACACTAGAAACTAAATCACTCTTCTAGACACTAGAAACTAAATCACTCTTCTAGACACTAGAAACTAAATCACTCTTCTAGACACTAGAAACTAAATCACTCTTCTAGACACTAGAAACTAAATCACTCTTCTAGACACTAGAAACTAAATCACTCTTCTAGACACTAGAAACTAAATCACTCTTTTAGACACTAGAAACTAAATCACTCTAATAGACACTAGAAACTAAATCACTCTTCTAGACACTAGAAACTAAATCACTCTTCTAGACACTAGAAACTAAATCACTCTTCTAGACTCTAGAAACTAAATCACTCTTCTAGACACTAGAAACTAAATCACTCTTCTAGACACTAGAAACTAAATCACTCTTCTAGACACTAGAAACTAAATCACTCTAATATACACTAGAAACTAAATCACTCTAATAGACACTAGAAACTAAATCACTCTTCTAGACTCTAGAAACTAAATCACTCTTCTAGACACTAGAAACTAAATCACTCTAATATACACTAGAAACTAAATCACTCTTCTAGACACTAGAAACTAAATCACACTTCTATACACTAAAAACTAAATCACTCTTCTAGACACTAGAAACTAAATCACTCTTCTAGACACTAGAAACTAAATCACTCTTCTAGAAACTAGAAACTAAATCACTCTTCTAGACACTAGAAACTAAATAACTCTTCTAGACACTAGAAACTAAATCACTCTTCTAGACACTAGAAACTAAATCACTCTTCTAGACACTAGAAACTAAATCACTCTTCTAGACACTAGAAACTAAATCACTCTTCTAGACACTAGAAACTAAATCACTCTAATAGACACTAGAAACTAAATCACTCTTCTAGACACTAGAAACTAAATAACTCTTCTAGACACTAGAAACTAAATAACTCTTGTAGACACTAGAAACTAAATCACTCTTCTAGACACTAGAAACTAAATCACTCTTCTAGACACTAGAAACTAAATCACTATTCTAGACTATAGAAACTAAATCACTCTTCTAGACACTAGAAACTAAATCACTCTTCTAGACACTAGAAACTAAATCACTCTTCTAGACACCAGAAACTAAATCACTCTTCTAGACACTAGAAACTAAATCACTCTTCTAGACACTAGAAACTAAATCACTCTTCTAGAAACTAGAAACTAAATCACTATTCTAGACTCTAGAAACTAAATCACTCTTCTAGACACTAGAAACTAAATCACTCTTCTAGACACTAGAAACTAAATCACTCTTCTAGACACTAGAAACTAAATCACTCTTCTAGACACTAGAAACTAAATCACTCTTCTAGACACTAGAAACTAAATCACTCTTCTAGACACTAGAAACTAAATCACTCTTATAGACACTAGAAACTAAATCACTCTTATAGACACTAGAAACTAAATCACTCTTCTAGACACTAGAAACGAAATCACTCTTCTAGACACTAGAAACTAAATCACTCTTCTAGACACTAGAAACTAAATCACTCTAATAGACACTAGAAACTAAATCACTCTAATAGACACTAGAAACTAAATCACTCTTCTAGACTCTAGAAACTAAATCACTCTTCTAGACACTAGAAACTAAATCACTCTTCTAGACACTAGAAACTAAATCACTCTTCTAGACACTAGAAACTAAATCACTCTTCTAGACACTAGAAACTAAATCACTCTTCTAGACACTAGAAACTAAATCACTCTTCTAGACACTAGAAACTAAATCACTCTAATAGACACTAGAAACTAAATCACTCTTCTAGACACTAGAAACTAAATCACTCTTCTAGACACTAGAAACTAAATCACTCTAATAGACACTAGAAACTAAATCACTCTTCTAGACACTAGAAACTAAATCACTCTTCTAGACACTAGAAACTAAATCACTCTTCTAGACACTAGAAACTAAATCACTCTCCTAGACACTAGAAACTAAATCACTCTTCTACACACTAGAAACTAAATCACTCTTCTAGACACTAGAAACTAAATCACTCTTCTAGACACTAGAAACTAAATCACTCTTCTAGACACTAGAAACTAAATCACTCTAATAGACACTAGAAACTAAATCACTCTTCTAGACACTAGAAACTAAATCACTCTTCTAGACACTAGAAACTAAATCACTCTTCTAGACATTAGAAACGAAATCACTCTTCTAGACACTAGAAACTAAATCACTCTTCTAGACACTAGAAACTAAATCACTCTTCTAGACACTAGAAACTAAATCACTCTTCTAGACACTAGAAACTAAATCACTCTTCTAGACACTAGAAACTAAATCACTCTAATAGACACTAGAAACTAAATCACTCTTCTAGACACTAGAAACTAAATCACTCTTCTAGACACTAGAAACTAAATAGCTCTTGTAGACACTAGAAACTAAATCACTCTTCTAGACACTAGAAACTAAATCACTCTTCTAGACACTAGAAACTAAATCACTATTCTAGACTATAGAAACTAAATCAATCTTCTAGACACTAGAAACTAAATCACTCTTCTAGACACTAGAAACTAAATCACTCTTCTAGACACTAGAAACTAAATCACTCTTCTAGACACTAGAAACTAAATCACTCTTCTAGACACTAGAAACTAAATCACTCTTCTAGACACTAGAAACTAAATCACTATTCTAGACTCTAGAAACTAAATCACTCTTCTAGACACTAGAAACTAAATCACTCTTCTAGACACTAGAAACTAAATCACTCTTCTAGACACTAGAAACTAAATCACTCTTCTAGACACTAGAAACTAAATCACTCTTCTAGACACTAGAAACTAAATCACTCTTCTAGACACTAGAAACTAAATCACTCTTATAGACACTAGAAACTAAATCACTCTTCTAGACACTAGAAACGAAATCACTCTTCTAGACACTAGAAACTAAATCACTCTTCTGGACACTAGAAACTAAATCACTCTAATAGACACTAGAAACTAAATCACTCTAATAGACACTAGAAACTAAATCACTCTTCTAGACTCTAGAAACTAAATCACTCTTCTAGACACTAGAAACTAAATCACTCTTCTAGACACTAGAAACTAAATCACTCTTCTAGACACTAGAAACTAAATCACTCTTCTAGACACTAGAAACTAAATCACTCTTCTAGACACTAGAACCTAAATCACTCTTCTAGACACTAGAAACTAAATCACTCTTCTAGACACTAGAAACTAAATCACTCTAATAGACACTAGAAACTAAATCACTCTTCTAGACACTAGAAACTAAATCACTCTTCTAGACACTAGAAACTAAATCACTCTTCTAGACACTAGAAACTAAATCACTCTTCTAGACACTAGAAACTAAATCACTCTTCTAGACACTAGAAACTAAATCACTCTTCTAGACACTAGAAACTAAATCACTCTCCTAGACACTAGAAACTAAATCACTCTTCTAGACACTAGAAACTAAATCACTCTTCTAGACACTAGAAACTAAATCACTCTTCTAGACACTAGAAACTAAATCACTTTTCTAGACACTAGAAACTAAATCACTCTAATAGACACTAGAAACTAAATCACTCTAATAGACACTAGAAACTAAATCACTCTTCTAGACACTAGAAACTAAATCACTCTTCTAGACACTAGAAACTAAATCACTCTTCTAGACACTAGAAACTAAATCACTCTTCTAGACACTAGAAACTAAATCACTCTTCTAGACACTAGAAACTAAATCACTCTTCTAGACACTAGAAACTAAATCACTCTTCTAGACATTAGAAACGAAATCACTCTTCTAGACACTAGAAACTAAATCACTCTTCTAGACACTAGAAACTAAATCACTCTTCTAGACACTAGAAACTAAATCACTCTTCTAGACACTAGAAACTAAATCACTCTTCTAGACACTAGAAACTAAATCACTCTAATAGACACTAGAAACTAAATCACTCTTCTAGACACTAGAAACTAAATCACTCTTCTAGACACTAGAAACTAAATCACTCTTCTAGACACTAGAAACTAAATCACTCTTCTAGACTCTAGAAACTAAATCATTCTTCTAGACACTAGAAACTAAATCACTCTTCTAGACACTAGAAACTAAATCACTCTTCTAGACACTAGAAACTAAATCACTCTTCTAGACACTAGAAACTAAATCACTCTTCTAGACACTAGAAACTAAATCACTCTTCTAGATACTAGAAACTAAATCACTCTTCTAGACTCTAGAAACTAAATCACTCTTCTAGACACTAGAAACTAATTCACTCTTCTAGACTCTAGAAACTAAATCACTCTTCTAGACACTAGAAACTAAATCACTCTTCTAGACACTAGAAACTAAATCACTCTTATAGACACTAGAAACTAAATCACTCTTCTAGACACTAGAAACGAAATCACTCTTCTAGACACTAGAAACTAAATCACTCTTCTAGACACTAGAAACGAAATCACTCTAATAGACACTAGAAACTAAATCACTCTAATAGACACTAGAAACTAAATCACTCTTCTAGACACTAGAAACTAAATCAATCTTCTAGACACTAGAAACTAAATCACTCTTCTAGACACTAGAAACTAAATCACTCTTCTAGACTCTAGAAACTAAATCACTCTTCTAGACACTAGAAACTAAATCACTCTAATAGACACTAGAAACTAAATCACTCTTCTAGACACTAGAAACTAAATCACTCTTCTAGACACTAGAAACTAAATCACTCTTCTAGACACTAGAAACTAAATCACTCTTCTAAACACTAGAAACTAAATCACTCTTCTAGACACTAGAAACTAAATCACTCTAATAGACACTAGAAACTAAATCACTATTCTAGACACTAGAAACTAAATCACTCTTCTAGACACTAGAAACTAAATCACTCTTCTAGACACTAGAAACTAAATCACTCTAATAGACACTAGAAACTAAATCACTCTAATAGACACTAGAAACTAAATCACTCTTCTAGACTCTAGAAACTAAATCACTCTTCTAGACACTAGAAACGAAATCACTCTTCTAGACACTAGAAACTAAATCACTCTTCTAGACACTAGAAACTAAATCACTCTTCTAGACACTAGAAACTAAATCACTCTTATAGACACTAGAAACTAAATCACTCTTCTAGACACTAGAAACGAAATCACTCTTCTAGACACTAGAAACTAAATCACTCTTCTAGACACTAGAAACGAAATCACTCTAATAGACACTAGAAACTAAATCACTCTAATAGACACTAGAAACTAAATCACTCTTCTAGACACTAGAAACTAAATCACTCTTCTAGACACTAGAAACTAAATCACTCTTCTAGACACTAGAAACTAAATCACTCTCCTAGACACTAGAAACTAAATCACTCTTCTACACACTAGAAACTAAATCACTCTTCTAGACACTAGAAACTAAATCACTCTTCTAGACACTAGAAACTAAATCCCTATTCTAGACACTAGAAACTAAATCACTCTAATAGACACTAGAAACTAAATCACTCTTCTAGACACTAGAAACTAAATCACTCTTCTAGACACTAGAAACTAAATCACTCTTCTAGACACTAGAAACTAAATCACTCTTCTAGACACTAGAAACTAAATCACTCTTCTAGACACTAGAAACTAAATCACTCTTCTAGACACTAGAAACTAAATCACTCTTCTAGACACTAGAAACTAAATCACTCTTCTAGACACTAGAAACTAAATCACTCTTCTAGACACTAGAAACTAAATCACTCTTCTAGACACTAGAAACTAAATCACTCTTCTAGACACTAGAAACTAAATCACTCTTCTAGACACTAGAAACTAAATCACTCTTTTAGACACTAGAAACTAAATCACTCTAATAGACACTAGAAACTAAATCACTCTTCTAGACACTAGAAACTAAATCACTCTTCTAGACACTAGAAACTAAATCACTCTTCTAGACGCTAGAAACTAAATCACTCTTCTAGACACTAGAAACTAAATCACTCTTCTAGACACTAGAAACTAAATCACTCTTCTAGACACTAGAAACTAAATCACTCTAATATACACTAGAAACTAAATCACTCTAATAGACACTAGAAACTAAATCACTCTTCTAGACTCTAGAAACTAAATCACTCTTCTAGACACTAGAAACTAAATCACTCTAATATACACTAGAAACTAAATCACTCTTCTAGACACTAGAAACTAAATCACACTTCTATACACTAAAAACTAAATCACTCTTCTAGACACTAGAAACTAAATCACTCTTCTAGACACTAGAAACTAAATCACTCTTCTAGAAACTAGAAACTAAATCACTCTTCTAGACACTAGAAACTAAATAACTCTTCTAGACACTAGAAACTAAATCACTCTTCTAGACACTAGAAACTAAATCACTCTTCTAGACACTAGAAACTGAATCACTCTCCTAGACACTAGAAACTAAATCACTCTTCTAGACACTAGAAACTAAATCACTCTTCTAGACACTAGAAACTAAATCACTCTTCTAGACACTAGAAACTAAATCACTCTAATAGACACTAGAAACTAAATCACTCTTCTAGACACTAGAAACTAAATCACTCTTCTAGACACTAGAAACTAAATAACTCTTGTAGACACTAGAAACTAAATCACTCTTCTAGACACTAGAAACTAAATCACTCTTCTAGACACTAGAAACTAAATCACTATTCTAGACTATAGAAACTAAATCACTCTTCTAGACACTAGAAACTAAATCACTCTTCTAGACACTAGAAACTAAATCACTCTTCTAGACACTAGAAACTAAATCACTCTTCTAGACACTAGAAACTAAATCACTCTTCTAGACACTAGAAACTAAATCACTCTTCTAGACACTAGAAACTAAATCACTATTCTAGACTCTAGAAACTAAATCACTCTTCTAGACACTAGAAACTAAATCACTCTTCTAGACACTAGAAACTAAATCACTCTTCTAGACACTAGAAACTAAATCACTCTTCTAGACACTAGAAACTAAATCACTCTTCTAGACACTAGAAACTAAATCACTCTTCTAGACACTAGAAACTAAATCACTCTTATAGACACTAGAAACTAAATCACTCTTCTAGACACTAGAAACGAAATCACTCTTCTAGACACTAGAAACTAAATCACTCTTCTAGACACTAGAAACTAAATCACTCTAATAGACACTAGAAACTAAATCACTCTAATAGACACTAGAAACTAAATCACTCTTCTAGACTCTAGAAACTAAATCACTCTTCTAGACACTAGAAACTAAATCACTCTTCTAGACACTAGAAACTAAATCACTCTTCTAGACACTAGAAACTAAATCACTCTTCTAGACACTAGAAACTAAATCACTCTTCTAGACACTAGAAACTAAATCACTCTTCTAGACACTAGAAACTAAATCACTCTAATAGACACTAGAAACTAAATCACTCTTCTAGACACTATAAACTAAATCACTCTTCTAGACACTAGAAACTAAATCACTCTAATAGACACTAGAAACTAAATCACTCTTCTAGACACTAGAAACTAAATCACTCTTCTAGACACTAGAAACTAAATCACTCCTCTAGACACTAGAAACTAAATCACTCTCCTAGACACTAGAAACTAAATCACTCTTCTACACACTAGAAACTAAATCACTCTTCTAGACACTAGAAACTAAATCACTCTTCTAGACACTAGAAACTAAATCACTCTTCTAGACACTAGAAACTAAATCACTCTAATAGACACTAGAAACTAAATCACTCTTCTAGACACTAGAAACTAAATCACTCTTCTAGACACTAGAAACTAAATCACTCTTCTAGACATTAGAAACGAAATCACTCTTCTAGACACTAGAAACTAAATCACTCTTCTAGACACTAGAAACTAAATCACTCTTCTAGACACTAGAAACTAAATCACTCTTCTAGACACTAGAAACTAAATCACTCTTCTAGACACTAGAAACTAAATCACTCTAATAGACACTAGAAACTAAATCACTCTTCTAGACACTAGAAACTAAATCACTCTTCTAGACACTAGAAACTAAATCACTCTTCTAGACACTAGAAACTAAATCACTCTTCTAGACTCTAGAAACTAAATCATTCTTCTAGACACTAGAAACTAAATCACTCTTCTAGACACTAGAAACTAAATCACTCTTCTAGACACTAGAAACTAAATCACTCTTCTAGACACTAGAAACTAAATCACTCTTCTAGACACTAGAAACTAAATCACTCTTCTAGATACTAGAAACTAAATCACTCTTCTGGACTCTAGAAACTAAATCACTCTTCTAGACACTAGAAACTAAATCACTCTTCTAGACACTAGAAACTAAATCACTCTTCTAGACTCTAGAAACTAAATCACTCTTCTAGACACTAGAAACTAAATCACTCTTCTAGACACTAGAAACTAAATCACTCTTCTAGACACTAGAAACTAAATCACTCTTCTAGACACTAGAAACTAAATCACTCTTCTAGACACTAGAAACTAAATCACTAGCCTTCTACCATATGACATGCTGAACAATGGCGCTCAGGTCACACATGTGCGTGCATGCATATGCGCCTTAAAAGCTCTCTTTCTCTCCTCCATCTCACCCCCTCCATTCATCCATCCAGCAGAGGCCAGTGCTAGGAGCAGATGGCTGGGAAGAACCATGGCGGGGTGTCCCAGATAAAGACATATATCTCCTGGACCATGCTGACTGGATCTGCTCATCAACCATTGAAATGAGATGGATGCTTCTCTCTGCCTGCAGCCTAGTGACAACAAGAGGGCAGGTGGTGGAAGAAGAAAGGGGGCACATACCTCACAAACCCCCAGTCACTGGAAAGAAGGGATGTTTCATGAAGTAGCTATCACGTTAGAAATACTGATAACAAAGCAACACATTTTAAAGGACAGTGACGTAGGGTGGAAAAATCTCCAAAACGTCACATGATTTGAGCTTCGTCACACTTCTGTTGCATCACTAAAACATTTTGTCGCTTCCAAGAACATCGGAAATACGTATCGAACAATCAAATCATGTCAGATCTAAACAAAAGATAAAGCGGACTAGCTTTAGGACAGTGACCGTGAAAGCCAACAGAATAGACTGCAGAATTTCTAGGAAAGCCAGCAGATATAGTGGGGAGTGTCTGTGTGTTTAAGGAGGGGATGATGTTTTAGATCTGGGAGGCCAACAGGATTTCCCAGAAAAACAGCGTGACTGTCTGTCTGTCTGTCTGTCTGTCTGTGTGTTGAGGACAGGGGGTCCCTAGCAGGAGTCAAGGCATGCAATATACAGTACAGTGCCTTGAGTAAGTGTTCACACCCCTTGACTTTTTCCACATTTTGTGGTGTTACAGCCTGGATTTAAATAAAAAAAATGAATAGCTGAAATGACTTGAGTCAATAAGTATCCTACCCCATTTGTTATGGCAAGCCTAAATAAGTTCAGGAGTAAACATTTGTTTAACAAGTCACATAAAAATGAGCGTGGACTCACTCTGTGTGCAATAATAATGTTTAACATGATTTTTGAATGACTACATCATCTCTTTACCCCACACATACAATTAGGTGTAAGGGCCCTCATTGGAGCAATTAATTTAAAACAAAGATTCAACCACAAAGAACAGGGAGGTTTTCCAATGCCTCGCAAAGAAGGGCACCTATTGGTAGATGTTTAAAGGAAAAGCAGACTTTGAGTATCCCTTTGAAGTTATTAATTACACTTTGGATGTGTAATCAATATATATTAAGTAGGTGGTAAGTAGGTGTGTAGTTCAGTAGTTGTGTTCAGTAGTTGTGTGGTTGTGGTCAGTAGTTGTGTTCAGTAGTTGTGTGGTTGTGGTCAGTTGTTGTGGTCAGTAGTTGTGTTCAGTAGTTGTGTGGTTGTGGTCAGTAGTTGTGTTCAGTAGTGGTCAGTAGTTGTGGTTCAGTATTTATTGTCAGTAGCTGTGTGGTTGTGGTCAGTAATTCTGGTCAGTAGTTGTGGTCAGTAATTATGGTCTCTAGGTGTTTTGTTGTGTTCAGTAGTTGTGGCCAGTAGTTGTGTGGTTGTGGTCAGTAATTGTGGCCAGTAGTTGTGGTTCACGAGTTGTTGTCAGTTGTTTTGTGGTTGTGGTATGGAGTTCTCCCGAGTGGCGCAGTGGTCTAGAGATCCTGGTTCGAATCCAGGCTCTGTCGCGACCGGGAGACCCATGGGGCGGCGCACAATTGGCCCAGCGTAGGGGAGGGAATGGCCGGCAGGGATGTAGTTTGCAACGCCAGAGTTGTGGGTTCATTTCCCACGGGGGGCCAGTATGAAAATAATAATGTATGCACTCACTAACTGTAAGTTGCTCTGGATAAGAGCATCTGCTAAATGAGTTGTGGTTCAGTAGTTATATTGTAAATAGTTTTGTGATTGTGGAGTTGTGTGGTTCAGTAGTTGTATTGTAAATAGTTGTGTGGTTGTGGTCAGTAGTTGTATTGTAAATAGTTGTGTGGTTGTGGTCAGTAGTCGTGTGGTTGTGGTCAGTGTGGTTGTGGTCAGTAGTCGTGTGGTTGTGGTCAGTAGTCGTGTGCACTCTTAGAAAAAAAGGTTCTGGATAGAACTAAAAAGAGTTCTATGCTTGCTCCATATATGGCATTCCTTAAGGTTCTATACAGAACCAAAATTTGATCATTTTTAACCCTATATGGAACCCAAGGGTCCTATACAGAGCCAATTCTATTTAGGTGAAGAACCACTGGGGTTCTGATTAAAGAACCCTAGAAAAAGGCTCTAGATAGAACCTTTAGAGGTGCTATACAGTGGGGGAAAAAAGTATTTAGTCAGCCACCAATTGTGCAAGTTCTCCCACTTAAAAAGATGAGAGAGAGGCCTGTAATTTTCATTATAGGTACACGTCAACTATGACAGACAAATTGAGGGAAAAAAATCCTGAAAATCACATTGTAGGATTTTTAATGAATTTATTTGCAAATTATGGTGGAATACTTCAAAGGGATACTTCAAAGGGATACTCAAAGTCTGCTTTTCCTTTAAACATCTACCAATAGGTGCCCTTCTTTGCGAGTGAACGGAGACAGCTTTGATCTATCCAATCAGAGAGGTACAGCCCGCCCTTCTCTTAACGGACAGGCAAACTAGCCAGTGGAGTTATGTAGAGCATGGAGCACGATCCTGAGAAGCTAGTGAGCATTGGAAATCTTCTCTGTGTCATTTCAGGTCGACCAGGGAAGCATTAGAAATCTTCTCTGTGTCATTCCAGGTCGACCAGGGAAGCATTAGAAATCTTCTCTGTGTCATTCCAGGTCGACCAGGGAATTATTAGACATCTTAGCGCTAGCTGTTCGGTCCAAAACAGGTTCCAAAAAATCCTGGGAATTTGTCGATCTATGAAGACGTTGTCTATTGATTGGTAGAAGTTATTCCTAATCCATTTTTAGATTTGAAAAGCAGAGAAGTAAAGGAAGCGTTTCTAGCTTAAAGGGGGTAAGAGCAGCTGAATGCTAAATAATAATAATAATAATAAGAAGAAGAAGAAGAAGAAGAAGAAGAAGAAGAAGAAGAAGAAGAAGAAGAAGAAGAAGAAGAAGAAGAAGAAGAAGAAGAAGAAGAAGAAGAAGAAGAAGAAGAAGAAGAAGAAGAAGAAGAAGAAGAAGAAGAAGAAGAAGAAGAAGAAGAAGAAGAAGAAGAAGAAGAAGTGTATGTCGAAGCCCCACAATTATGTATTCAGATACTTATTTCCTTACCTCGTAAGCAGTCCATGGCTAATAAGGTATGCTCTATGTCAGGGTTCTTCAATTCCGGTCCTGGAGGGCCGAAACACTTCTGTTTTTTATTTCTACCTGGTAGTTAATTGCACTCACCTGGTGTCCCAGGTCTGAATTAGCCCCTGATTAGAAGGAGAGGATGAAAAACAGAGGTGTCTCGGCCCTCCAGGACCGGAATTGAAGAACCCTGCTCTAAGGAGTGACTGCAATCCACATTTTGGTTCTGGTAGAAAAGTCACTGCCAAGAAACGCTAATGTTAGCATTTTCTGACAACAAAATAAAACATAATTTTACTCAACGTAGAGCGTGCCAGACGTTAGCCCACACGTTAGATGGGGCCACACAAAAAGATTGAACTAATGATTAGTAAATGGTTTATAAGGACCTATATTAATGGTCTTATGAATGGAGTAATGATGAATACATTATTTACTAACCTATTATAAATGCTTTATTAAGTAGAGTTATTGTAAAGTGCTACAGGTCTGGGTAGTAACCTGTAATATCATGATAATAGCAGGTCTGTGCAGTAACCAGTAATATCATGATAATAGCAGGTCTGTGTAGTAACCAGTAATATCATGATAATAGCAGGTCTGTGCAGTAACCAGTAATATCATGTTAATAGCCGGTCTGTGCAGTAACCAGTAATATCATGATAATAGCAGGTCTGTGCAGTAACCAGTAATATCATGATAATAGCAGGTCTGTACAGTAACCAGTAATATCATGATAATAGCAGGTCTGTGTAGTAACCAGTAATATCATGATATTAGCAGGCACTTATATACAAAGCAAGTTATTGTCATGCGTGCATACATTGTACACACGGGTGGACCCGGGAATCAAACCCACTATCCAGGCATTGTACACAAAGGTGGTCCGGGGGAATCAAACCCACTATCCTGGCATTGAACACACAGGTGGTCCGGGGGAATCAAACCCACAACCTTGGCGTTGCAAGCACCATGCTCTACCAACTGAGCTACAGGGGACGAACGCCAGTGACACGATCATCAGTCTGTATCAATAAGATCAGTCATCCCCAAAGAAGACTTCAACAGGACAACGGGAGGCAATTTGAAAACGATGTCGGTAGCCACAAGTAAATAATTGAAGTCCTAATTTCTCAGATTAAATATTCATTTGAAAGGTAACCATAGTGCTTTGTCCTTACTTGAGTCATTGAAAAGCCATTATGTAACTCCTTACCCCTGACACAGCTATCAGGATTGTGACCTGGTACGTTACTACAGGTAACTACAAAAATAATGGAAACACTTGAGTAAATGAGGGACACAAAGTACACTGCTCAAAAAAATAAAGGGAACACTTAAAACAACACAATGTAACTCCAAGTCAATCACACTTCTGTGAAATCAAACTGTCCACTTAGGAAGCAACACTGATTGACAATACATTTCACATGCTATTGTGCAAATGGAATAGACAACAGGTGGAAATTATAGGCAATTAGCAAGACACCCCCAATAAAGGAGTGGTTCTGCAGGTGGTGACCACAGACCACTTCTCCGTTCCTATGCTTCCTGGCTGATGTTTTGGTCACTTTTGAATGCTGGCGGTGCTTTCACTCTAGTGGTAGCATGAGACGGAGTCTACAACCCACACAAGTGGCTCAGGTAGTGCAGCTCATCCAGGATGGCACATCAATGCGAGCTGTGGCAAAAAGGTTTGCTGTGTCTGTCAGCGTAGTGTCCAGAGCATGGAGGCGCTACCAGGAGACAGGCCAGTACATCAGGAGACGTGGAGGAGGCCGTAGGAGGGCAACAACCCAGCAGCAGGACTGCTACCTCCGCCTTTGTGCAAGGAGGAGCAGGAGGAGCACTGTCAGAGCCCTGCAAAATGACCTCCAGCAGGCCACAAATGTGCATGTGTCTGCTCAAACGGTCAGAAACAGACTCCATGGGGGTGGTATGAGGGCCCGACGTCCACAGGTGGGGGTTGTGCTTACAGCCCAACACCGTGCAGGACGTTTGGCATTTGCCAGAGAACACCAAGATTGGCAAATTTGCCACTGGCGCCCTGTGCTCTTCACAGATGAAAGCAGGTTCACACTGAGCACATGTGACAGACGTGACAGAGTCTGGAGACGCCGTGGAGAACGTTCTGCTGCCTGCAACATCCTCCAGCATGACCGGTTTGGCGGTGGGTCAGTCATGGTGTGGGGGGCCGCACAGCCCTCCATGTGCTCGCCAGAGGTAGCCTGACTGCCATTAGGTACCGAGATGAGATCCTCAGACCCCTTGTGAGACCATATGCTGGTGCGGTTGGCCCTGGGTTCCCAGCAAGACAATGCTAGACCTCATGTGGCTGGAGTGTGTCAGCAGTTCCTGCAAGAGGAAGGCGTTGATGCTATGGACTGGCACGCCCGTTCCCCAGACCTGAATCCAATTGAGCACATCTGGGACATCCACCAACGCCATGTTGCACCACAGACTGTCCAGGAGTTGGTGGATGCTTTAGTCCAGGTCTGGGAGGAGATCCCTCAGGAGACCATCCGCCACCTCATCAGGAGCATGCCCAGGCATTGTAGGGAGGTCATACAGGCACGTGGAGGCCACACACACTAGTGAGCCTCATTTTGACTTGTTTTAAGGACATCACATCAAAGTTGGATCAGCCTGTAGTGTGGTTTTCCACTTTAATTTTGAGTGTGACTCCAAATCCAGACCTCCATGGGTTGATAATTTTGATTTCCATTGATAATTTTTGTGTGATTTTGTTGTCAGCACATTCAACTATGTAAAGAAAAAAGTAATTAATAAGATTAATTCATTCATTCAGATCTTGGATGTGTTATTTTAGTGTTCCCTTTATTTTTTTGAGCAGTGTATATTGAAAGCAGGTTCAACACAGGTGTGGTTCCTGAGTTAATTAAGCAATTAACATCCCATCATGCTTAGGTTAACGTATGAAAATGCTGGGCACGCCATTATTTTGGACACCGTGGCTATGATATGACAATGCCCCCATTCACAGGGCATGAGTGGTCACTGAATGGTTTGATGAGCATGAAAACGATGTAAACCATATGCCATGGCCTTCTCAGTCACCAGATCTCAACCCAATTCAACACTTGTGGGAGATTCTGGAGCGGCGCCGGAGAGATCGTTTTCCACCACCATCAACAAAACACCAAAATGATGGAATTTCTGGTGGAAGAATGGTGTCCTCTGATAGAGTTCCAGACACTTGTAGAATCTATGCCAAGTTGCATTGAATCTGTTCTGGCTCGTGGTGGCCCAACGCCCTATTAAAACACGTAATGTTGGTGATTCCTTTACTATGGCAGTTACCTGTAGTAGCTGGAGCTAGCTAGTGGGATTTGACCCAAATTCCCCTGTCTGCCCCCCCCCCCCCCCAACTCAGTCCCAGTGTGTGTGTGTTTGCGTGCGTGCATGCGCGTGTGTGTGTGTTTGTCGGCTGATTGTCTGACTACCTGCTTCTGGTAATCTACTCCCATTGTTGTATACTTCCTGTCTAGCTAGGAGGGTCTCTGTAAGACGGGACTCAGTCAACTGCAAAAGAATGCGGACGGCCCTCTCTAATATTACAGATGTTTCCAAGCATTTCTGCCATTTTCAATGACGGGGTGTCTGGACTGGACACAAGATTTCAGGCCATACAACACATACATAAAGAGTACAACCTTTATTCCTGCACTGGTGGGATGCATAGTTGATGGACCTGAAAGACACTGGTTTTCAATGGTAACCAGAGAAGGAACATCTGGTCTTCCATTGTCATTACAATACTGGTTACCCTAACATACCTGATATCATTACAATACTGGTTACGCTAACATACCTGATATCATTACAATACTGGTTACCCTAACATACCTGATATCTTTACAATACTAGTTACCATAACATACCTGATATAATTACAATACTAGTTACCCTAACATACCTGATATCTTTACAATACTAGTTACCCTAACATACCTGATATCATTGACGTCTGGGCTTTGACTAGGCCATTCCAAGACATTTAAATGTTTCCCCTTAAACCACTCGAGTGTTGCTTTAGCAGTATGCTTAGGGTCATTGTCCTGCTGGAAGGTGAACCTCCGTCCCAGTCTCAAATCTCTGGAAGACTGAAACAGGTTTCCCTCAAGAATTTCCCTGTATTTAGCACCATCCATAATTCCTTCAATTCTGACCAGTTTCCCAGTCCCTGCCGATGAAAAACATCCCCACAGCATGATGCTGCCACCACCATGTTTCATGTGGGGATGGTGTTCTCGGGGTGATGAGAGGTGTTGGGTTTGCGCCAGACATAGCGTTTTCCTTGATGGCCAAAAAGCTACATTTTAGTCTCATCTGACCAGAGTACCTTCTTCCATATGTTTGGGGAGTCTCCCACATGCCTTTTGGCGAACACCAAATGTGTTTGCTTATTTTTTGTACGTGATGTCACACACAGACACAGACTATTGTATTAGTACTGTACGTGATGTCACACACAGACACACACTATTGTATTAGTACTGTACGTGCTGTCACACACAGACACAGACTATTGTATTAGTACTGTACGTGCTGTCACTCACAGACACACAGACTATTGTATTTCTAAATGACACAACTCACTCTAACATTAAACCCTGCAATTACTGTTTGACAGAGGAAAGAGGAAATTGGCTGTTTTACCCACAGGCTGTTTTACCCACAGGCTGTTCTAAACTGCTGAAGCTGATGACCTACTATGAAATAGGAGGAGGTGTGTGTGTGTGTGTGTGTTTTTGTGTGCGTGTGTATGTGTATGTGTGTTGGGGTGGGGGTGGTGTTGGCTTTGACAACATCTTCTGTGGTCTAAATACACTCTTACAAAATGATGTGCTATCTAGAACCTAAAAGGGTTCTTTGGCTGTCCCCCATAGGAAAACCATTTTTGGTTCCAGGTAGAACCCTTTTGGGTTCCATGTAGAACCCTTTCCCCAGAGGGTTCTACATGGAACCCAAAAGAGTTCTACCTGGAACCAAAAAGGGTTCACCAATGGGGACAGACGAAGAACCCTTTTGGAACCCTTTTTTCTAAGAGTGCACCATAAACGGACTACCAACTACTCTTGTCCCCTCTTGCTCTGCTGCACAGCCTTGGTCAATGACAGGGTTAGATACTTGATTTCAGTTTTCCTGTCCTTAATAAAGGTGCCTGAAGTTGTGGACTTTCAGTATATTTTAAGTGCTTTATCAATGTACAGGCCTTTTATTAACGTGTTCAATATCCACATTCACAGACAGACAGTGAATCTCCCTCTGTCATGAGCAGAAACCAGAATATCCACATTCCTTTCCACACAAATAGTGTGGGAGAGAGAGAGAGAGAGAGAGAGAGAGAGAGAGAGAGAGAGATGGACGGACAGATGGACGGACAGACAGGCCATGTGGTTTATCTATAGCTGGCAGAGGTGCCAGTTTGTCCCTAGCAAAGTCAAATCAAATCAAAGGTTATTAATCACATGCGCTGAATACAACTGGTGTAGACTTTACAGTGAAATGCTTGCTTACGAATGCTTTCCTAACGATGCAGAGTTGAAAAATAATAATACAGAATAAAATAGTAACTAACACTAGAGGAATAAAATAAAATACACCAGAATGGAGTACCAGATCAATGTGGAGCTATATACAGGGAGTACCAGTACCAGATCAATGTGGAGCTATATACAGGGAGTACCAGTACCAGATCAATGTGGAGCTATATACAGGGAGTACCAGCTACAGTATTTATAGCCTATTTCACTGTGGAAAAGAAGCAGCAATATATGTCATGTTGATATGATTTTCAGTTTCCTTCAGTATGGCTGGTTTCAAATTCGTCTCCAGGGATCATAAGGAAAAATGATCTAAAACAGTCACATCTACTCCTGCTCCGGCGCTCGACGGTCTACTAACCACCGGTCCTGGCAACCCATCCTTATGCTCACCTGGCAACCCTCTATACGCACACCTGGCAACCCTCTATACGCTCACCTGGCAACCCATCCTTACGCACACCTGGCAACCCTCTATACGTACACCTGGCAACCCTCTATACTCACACCTGGCAACCCTCTATACGCACACCTGGCAACCCTCTATACGCACACCTAGCAACCCATCCTTATGCACACCTGGCAACCCTCTATACGCACACCTGGCAACCCTCTATACACACACCTAGCAACCCATCCTTATGCACACCTGGCAACCCTCTATACGCACACCTGGCAACCCATCCTTACGCACACCTGGCAACCCTCTATACGCACACCTGGCAACCCTCTATACGCACACCTGGCAACCCATCCTGCGTCTCATCATCTGGCACACCTGGACTTCATTACTCCCTTGATTACTTACCCTTTATATGGCACTCTTTTGTTATCAGTCGTCAGGTAGTGTTGTTTATGTTTCTGTGTCAGATGCTTCTCTTGTTTAGTATCGTTCCATTGGTCATTATTACTAAACTCACTAACTGCACCTGTTTCCTGACTCCCTGCTTCTACGTTACAAAAACAATTTCTATGTGTATTTATAATCTCCTTCTACAAACGGATTACTCATTTACCCAACTCTTATCAATAACTCTTATCCGTTTATAAATGACGGTGCAAGGAGAATGCTGTTTATTTCTATCTGAAAAAATAAAGCAGATGCTTTTTCCATTTGGAACCGGCAGGTTCGCTCGACCAGGATTTCCTCACACATAAAAGTGGTGGAATTATGAGGGAATTAAGTCAAGGTCAGAATACGGTGTATTTGAAGACACACCCCCACCACACCTTCATTTCTTTGATCTCCACCCCAAAACGAATAGCGGGTGGAATAGCATGATATTCTCATGCTTTAACTTCAAGGTCAGAATACGCGTAGAGAAAAGTGCATAAAAAGGGAATTACGTTCTATTTATGAGCGTTTAACTCGGGTCAGAATCGGGGGTCTATCTCAATACAGAAAAAATGTATGTTTTTGCAGTGTGGTCTCTTCCTGAGGCACAGGAGGAGGGGATTCTTAAGGTCAACCGCCCTCATGGACGTCCAATCTAGGCAGGGTGTGTCTGCATTTATCTCTTGTATTTCCCGGGCTAGTACCAGAGGATATAAAGTCTAGCTGATAGGAATGACAAGGCTGTGGGAACCGTACAAGTACATATGGAATCCCTATGGTGGGAACCAGAGGGAGGAATGACAGAGAGGGATGGTTGTTTCTCAACAAATCCCAAGAATGTTCAAAGGGAATAACCTCGACAAGACTGAGCTGCTCTTCCTCCCGGGGAAGGCCTGCCCGCTCCAAGACCTCTCCATCACGGTTGACAACTCCACGGTGTCCCCATTCCAGAGTGCAAAGAACCTTGGCGTGACCCTGGACAACTGGAAGCTATAAATACAAAGAAAGTCGCACACTGTATGTAGAAACTCCCAGTCATTTATTGGGTAAACCGCCAACGTTTTGGCATCACTGTGCCTTCTTCAGGGTGATGTCATGAACGCTTGAACCAGGTTATGTAGACAAACAGTTCAATTAGTGCAACCAATGACAATAGTGACCCTGGACGACACCATGTTGTTCAACAACGCAAACATCAAAGCAGTGACTCGCTCCTGCAGGTTCATGCTCTACAACATCCGTAGAGTACGACCCTTCCTTTCCTCACACAGGAAGCAGCGCAGGTCCAAATCCACTTGTCCTAGTCCCTCCCTACCTTCAAGCTATGCTTAAACCCTACACCCTAACCTGAGCACTCTGTTCTGCCACCTCTGGTCTCTTGGCCCTCCTACTAGGGAAAACCACTGAAGTTGAAGTAGAGTTGCAACATTCATGTAACTTTCCCAAAATTCCCTGTTTTTCCAGAAATTCTGGTTGGACGATTCCCGGATTCCCCTGATATTCTCTTGTAATTCCAGGAATCTTCCAACCAGGATTTCTGGAAAACCGGTGAATTTTGAGAAAATGGACAGAACTCTATGCAAAACAGTAGAACAGAACTCTGTTGGTCAGACTGTGAATAATAATGACAGATAAGATAAGACAGTGAAAAACAACTTGGTGAAAACATATCCTCTCCTTTTTTCACCTCTCCATGGTCACCAGGGGAAAGGAGATGAGGCCACCTCTCCATGGTCACCAGGGGAAAGGAGATGAGGCCACCTCTCCATGGTCACCAGGGGAAAGGAGATGAGGCCACCTCTCCATGGTCACCAGGGGAAAGGAGATGAGGCCACCTCTCCATGGTCACCAGGGGAAAGGAGATGAGGCCACCTCTCCATGGTCACCAGGGGAAAGGAGATGAGGCCACCTCTCCATGGTCACCAGGGGAAAGGAGATGAGGCCACCTCTCCATGGTCACCAGGGGAAAGGAGTTGAGGCCACCTCTCCGTGGTCACCAGGGGAAAGGAGTTGAGGCCACCTCTCCATGGTCACCAGGGGAAAGGAGTTGAGGCCACCTCTCCATGGTCACCAGGGGAAAGGAGATGAGGCCACCTCTCCATGGTCACCAGGGGAAAGGAGATGAGGCCACCTCTCCATGGTCACCAGGGGAAAGGAGATGAGGCCACCTCTCCATGGTCACCAGGGGAAAGGAGATGAAGCCACCTCTCCATGGTCACCAGGGGAAAGGAGTTGAGGCCACCTCTCCATGGTCACCAGGGGAAAGGAGATGAAGCCACCTCTCCATGGTCACCAGGGGAAAGGAGTTGAGGCCACCTCTCCATGGTCACCAGGGGAAAGGAGTTGAGAAAAATAAGACTTTTAGTACACAATCATAAAAAATCAGAAAATGAAAATAACTATAATGATGGTTTATTACTATATAAAGAAGTTAGCTTTTGATGTATTCAGAGTTAGCACAGGCCATAGTAGAACCTAATCTCTAGTGATGTCTTCAGCTGACTGAAATGTATTTTGTGAAAGTGGAAATGAGGAAGGGCGTCTCTTCGGACAAATTTCACGATGTTAATAATCAAAACATGTACTGCTGTTTACGTCAATGCCCCAGAAAGATTGTAAACCAAAAATCCTTTGCCTCGGCCTTGCTCTATCCCTCACTGAATCCCAGGATGCCTTGGCCTCTCTCTATCCCTCTCTGAATCCCAGGATGCATTGGCCTCTCTCCATCCCTCTCTGAATCCCAGGATGCCTCGGCCTCGCTCTATCTCTCTCTGAATCCCATGATGCCTTGCTCTATCTCTCTCTGAATCCCATGATGCCTTGCTCTATCTCTCTCTAAATCCCATGATGCCTGAAGAAAATAGATCACGCTGACATATTTACATTGTTCCAACATATTGACCAATCAAGGTCTCTTTTACAGATGAGCGCTGAATAAAATAAAAAATTACAGAAAATACACACAACAAAATGTAACTACAGAAATAAAAACACATTCATCAGTAAGAAGGTCCTCAATCAGCTTGCTGAATTGGCCTCGAGGACACCAAAACATCACATTTAAGAACATTTAGAAGATTGTTCCACAGCTAAGGTGCGAGAACTGAGAGCTGATTCACCTAACTCCGTAGAGACCAAAGGAATTTCCAGAGTTATCCATCCCTAAGACCAGGTGTGGTAATTCGTATGTCTAAAGTTTAGTAATAATGTTGGGTACAGTGGGACTTTTTTGTAAAAGGGCTTTATAAATGAGAACATAGCAATGTATCAACCTACGTGAAATCAAAGATGGCCAACCAACTTCCTGGTAGAGAATGTGGTGATTTAGTATTCAAATTGTCACCCGTAGTAAAGCGCAGTGCGCTGTGATAAACTGAACCTAACGACTTTAATGAAGTGGCAGCTGCGTTCATATACTGTCGATGATGTCACCATAGTCTCGGACCTATAGGAACGTCGACTGAATAATCCGCTTTCTACTATGTAGCGAGAGGCAGGACCTGTTTCTATAGAACAAGCCCATTTTTATTCTCAGCTTCTTAACTAACTCATCAATACGCTTTTTAAAAGACCGTTTTTCCATCTATCCAGACGCCCAGATATTTGTAAGCAGGGACACAATCAATACGGACACCATCAAAAGTACATATGCTTAAATCAGCCTACTGTGTTGACTGGGTCCTTCTCCAGTCCTACTGTGTTGACTGGGTCCTTCTCCCTCCTACTGTGTTGACTGGGTCCTTCTCCCTCCTACTGTGTTGACTGGGTCCTTCTCCCTCCTACTGTGTTGACTGGGTCCTTCTCCAGTCCTACTGTGTTGACTGGGTCCTTCTCCCTCCTACTGTGTTGACTGGGTCCTTCTCCCTCCTACTGTGTTGACTGGGTCCTTCTCCCTCCTACTGTGTTGACTGGGTCCTTCTCCCTCCTACTGTGTTGACTGGGTCCTTCTCCCTCCTACTGTGTTGACTGGGTCCTTCTCCCTCCTACTGTGTTGACTGGGTCCTTCTCCAGTCCTACTGTGTTGACTGGGTCCTTCTCCCTCCTACTGTGTTGACTGGGTCCTTCTCCCTCCTACTGTGTTGACTGGGTCCTTCTCCCTCCTACGGTGTTGACTGGGTCCTTCTCCCTCCTACTGTGTTGACTGGGTCCTTCTCCCTCCTACTGTGTTGACTGGGTCCTTCTCCCTCCTACTGTGTTGACTGGGTCCTTCTCCCTCCTACTGTGTTGACTGGGTCCTTCTCCCTCCTACGGTGTTGACTGGGTCCTTCTCCCTCCTACTGTGTTGACTGGGTCCTTCTCCCTCCTACGGTGTTGACTGGGTCCTTCTCCCTCCTACTGTGTTGACTGGGTCCTTCTCCCTCCTACTGTGTTGACTGGGTCCTTCTCCAGTCCTACTGTGTTGACTGGGTCCTTCTCCAGTCCTACTGTGTTGACTGGGTCCTTCTCCCTCCTACTGTGTTGACTGGGTCCTTCTCCCTCCTACTGTGTTGACTGGGTCCTTCTCCCTCCTACGGTGTTGACTGGGTCCTTCTCCCTCCTACTGTGTTGACTGGGTCCTTCTCCAGTCCTACTGTGTTGACTGGGTCCTTCTCCCTCCTACTGTGTTGACTGGGTCCTTCTCCCTCCTACGGTGTTGACTGGGTCCTTCTCCCTCCTACGGTGTTGACTGGGTCCTTCTCCAGTCCTACTGTGTTGTCTGGGTCCTTCTCCAGTCCTACTGTGTTGACTGGGTCCTTCTCCCTCCTACTGTGTTGACTGGGTCCTTCTCCCTCCTACTGTGTTGACTGGGTCCTTCTCCCTCCTACGGTGTTGACTGGGTCCTTCTCCCTCCTACTGTGTTGACTGGGTCCTTCTCCCTCCTACTGTGTTGACTGGGTCCTTCTCCCTCCTACTGTGTTGACTGGGTCCTTCTCCCTCCTACTGTGTTGACTGGGTCCTTCTCCAGTCCTACTGTGTTGACTGGGTCCTTCTCCCTCCTACTGTGTTGACTGGGTCCTTCTCCAGTCCTACTGTGTTGACTGGGTCCTTCTCCCTCCTACTGTGTTGACTGGGTCCTTCTCCCTCCTACTGTGTTGACTGGGTACTTCTCCCTCCTACGGTGTTGACTGGGTCCTTCTCCCTCCTACTGTGTTGACTGGGTCCTTCTCCCTCCTACGGTGTTGACTGGGTCCTTCTCCCTCCTACTGTGTTGACTGGGTCCTTCTCCCTCCTACTGTGTTGACTGGGTCCTTCTCCAGTCCTACTGTGTTGACTGGGTCCTTCTCCAGTCCTACTGTGTTGACTGGGTCCTTCTCCAGTCCTACTGTGTTGACTGGGTCCTTCTCCCTCCTACTGTGTTGACTGGGTCCTTCTCCCTCCTACGGTGTTGACTGGGTCCTTCTCCCTCCTACTGTGTTGACTGGGTCCTTCTCCAGTCCTACTGTGTTGACTGGGTCCTTCTCCCTCCTACTGTGTTGACTGGGTCCTTCTCCCTCCTACGGTGTTGACTGGGTCCTTCTCCCTCCTACGGTGTTGACTGGGTCCTTCTCCAGTCCTACTGTGTTGTCTGGGTCCTTCTCCAGTCCTACTGTGTTGACTGGGTCCTTCTCCCTCCTACTGTGTTGACTGGGTCCTTCTCCCTCCTACTGTGTTGACTGGGTCCTTCTCCCTCCTACGGTGTTGACTGGGTCCTTCTCCCTCCTACTGTGTTGACTGGGTCCTTCTCCCTCCTACTGTGTTGACTGGGTCCTTCTCCCTCCTACTGTGTTGACTGGGTCCTTCTCCCTCCTACTGTGTTGACTGGGTCCTTCTCCAGTCCTACTGTGTTGACTGGGTCCTTCTCCCTCCTACTGTGTTGACTGGGTCCTTCTCCAGTCCTACTGTGTTGACTGGGTCCTTCTCCCTCCTACTGTGTTGACTGGGTCCTTCTCCCTCCTACTGTGTTGACTGGGTCCTTCTCCCTCCTACTGTGTTGACTGGGTCCTTCTCCCTCCTACTGTGTTGACTGGGTCCTTCTCCCTCCTACTGTGTTGACTGGGTCCTTCTCCAGTCCTACTGTGTTGACTGGGTCCTTCTCCAGTCCTACTGTGTTGACTGGGTCCTTCTCCCTCCTACTGTGTTGAATGGGTCCTTCTCCAGTCCTACTGTGTTGACTGGGTCCTTCTCCCTCCTACTGTGTTGAATGGGTCCTTCTCCAGTCCTACTGTGTTGACTGGGTCCTTCTCCCTCCTACTGTGTTGACTGGGTCCTTCTCCAGTCCTACTGTGTTGACTGGGTCCTTCTCCCTCCTACTTTGTTGACTGGGTCCTTCTCCCTCCTACTGTGTTGACTGGGTCCTTCTCCCTCCTACTGTGTTGACTGGGTCCTTCTCCCTCCTACGGTGTTGACTGGGTCCTTCTCCAGTCCTACTGTGTTGACTGGGTCCTTCTCCAGTCCTACTGTGTTGAATGGGTCCTTCTCCCTCCTACTGTGTTGACTGGGTCCTTCTCCCTCCTACTGTGTTGACTGGGTCCTTCTCCCTCCTACTGTGTTGACTGGGTCCTTCTCCCTCCTACTGTGTTGACTGGGTCCTTCTCCCTCCTACTGTGTTGACTGGGTCCTTCTCCCTCCTACTGTGTTGACTGTGTCCTTCTCCCTCCTACTGTGTTGACTGGGTCCTTCTCCCTCCTACTGTGTTGACTGGGTCCTTCTCCCTCCTACTGTGTTGACTGGGTCCTTCTCCCTCCTACTGTGTTGACTGGGTCCTTCTCCCTCCTACTGTGTTGACTGGGTCCTTCTCCCTCCTACTGTGTTGACTGGGTCCTTCTCCCTGCTACTGTGTTGACTGGGTCCTTCTCCCTCCTACTGTGTTGACTGGGTCCTTCTCCAGTCCTACTGTGTTGACTGGGTCCTTCTCCCTCCTACTGTGTTGACTGGGTCCTTCTCCAGTCCTACTGTGTTGACTGGGTCCTTCTCCAGTCCTACTGTGTTGACTGGGTCCTTCTCCAGTCCTACTGTGTTGACTGGGTCCTTCTCCCTCCTACTGTGTTGACTGGGTCCTTCTCCCTCCTACTGTGTTGACTGGGTCCTTCTCCCTCCTACTGTGTTGACTGGGTCCTTCTCCAGTCCTACTGTGTTGACTGGGTCCTTCTCCAGTCCTACTGTGTTGTCTGGGTCCTTCTCCAGTCCTACTGTGTTGACTGGGTCCTTCTCCCTCCTACTGTGTTGACTGGGTCCTTCTCCCTCCTACTGTGTTGACTGGGTCCTTCTCCCTCCTACGGTGTTGACTGGGTCCTTCTCCCTCCTACTGTGTTGACTGGGTCCTTCTCCCTCCTACTGTGTTGACTGGGTCCTTCTCCCTCCTACTGTGTTGACTGGGTCCTTCTCCAGTCCTACTGTGTTGACTGTGTCCTTCTCCCTCCTACTGTGTTGAATGGGTCCTTCTCCCTCCTACGGTGTTGACTGGGTCCTTCTCCCTCCTACTGTGTTGACTGGGTCCTTCTCCCTCCTACGGTGTTGACTGGGTCCTTCTCCCTCCTACGGTGTTGACTGGGTCCTTCTCCCTCCTACGGTGTTGACTGGGTCCTTCTCCCTCCTACTGTGTTGACTGGGTCCTCCTCCCTCCTACTGTGTTGACTGGGTCCTTCTCCTTCCTACTGTGTTGACTGGGTCCTTCTCCCTCCTACTGTGTTGAATGGGTCCTTCTCCCTCCTACTGTGTTGAATGGGTCCTTCTCCCTCCTACGGTGTTGACTGGGTCCTTCTCCCTCCTACTGTGTTGACTGGGTCCTTCTCCCTCCTACTGTGTTGACTGGGTCCTTCTCCCTCCTACTGTGTTGACTGGGTACTTCTCCCTCCTACTGTGTTGACTGGGTCCTTCTCCAGTCCTACTGTGTTGACTGGGTCCTTCTCCCTCCTACTGTGTTGACTGGGTCCTTCTCCCTCTTACTGTGTTGACTGGGTCCTTCTCCCTCCTACTGTGTTGACTGGGTCCTTCTCCCTCCTACTGTGTTGACTGGGTCCTTCTCCAGTCCTACTGTGTTGACTGGGTCCTTCTCCAGTCCTACTGTGTTGTCTGGGTCCTTCTCCAGTCCTACTGTGTTGACTGGGTCCTTCTCCCTCCTACTGTGTTGACTGGGTCCTTCTCCAGTCCTACTGTGTTGACTGGGTCCTTCTCCCTCCTACTGTGTTGACTGGGTCCTTCTCCCTCCTGTGTTGACTGGGTCCTTCTCCCTCCTACTGTGTTGACTGGGTCCTTCTCCCTCCTACGGTGTTGACTGGGTCCTTCTCCAGTCCTACTGTGTTGACTGGGTCCTTCTCCCTCCTACTGTGTTGACTGGGTCCTTCTCCCTCCTACTGTGTTGAATGGGTCCATCTCCCTCCTACGGTGTTGACTGGGTCCTTCTCCCTCCTACTGTGTTGACTGGGTCCTTCTCCAGTCCTACTGTGTTGACTGGGTCCTTTTCCCTCCTACTGTGTTGACTGGGTCCTTCTCCAGTCCTACTGTGTTGAATGGGTCCTTCTCCCTCCTACTGTGTTGACTGGGTCCTTCTCCAGTCCTACTGTGTTGACTGGGTCCATCTCCCTCCTACTGTGTTGACTGGGTCCTTCTCCCTCCTACTGTGTTGACTGGGTCCTTCTCCCTCCTACTGTGTTGACTGGGCCCTTCTCCCTCCTACTGTGTTGACTGGGTCCTTCTCCCTCCTACTGTGTTGACTGGGTCCTTCTCCCTCCTACTGTGTTGACTGGGTCCTTCTCCAGTCCTACTGTGTTGACTGGGTCCTTCTCCAGTCCTACTGTGTTGACTGGGTCCTTCTCCAGTCCTACTGTGTTGACTGGGTCCTTCTCCAGTCCTACTGTGTTGACTGGGTCCTTCTCCCTCCTACTGTGTTGAATGGGTCCTTCTCCAGTCCTACTGTGTTGACTGGGTCTTTCTCCCTCCTACTGTGTTGAATGGGTCCTTCTCCAGTCCTACTGTGTTGACTGGGTCCTTCTCCCTCCTACTGTGTTGACTGGGTCCTTCTCCAGTCCTACTGTGTTGACTGGGTCCTTCTCCCTCCTACTGTGTTGACTGGGTCCTTCTCCCTTCTACTGTGTTGACTGGGTCCTTCTCCAGTCCTACTTTGTTGACTGGGTCCTTCTCCCTCCTACGGTGTTGACTGGGTCCTTCTCCAGTCCTACTGTGTTGACTGGGTCCTTCTCCAGTCCTAATGTGTTGAATGGGTCCTTCTCCCTCCTACTGTGTTGACTGGGTCATTCTCCCTCCTACTGTGTTGACTGGGTCCTTCTCCCTCCTACTGTGTTGACTGGGTCCTTCTCCCTCCTACTGTGTTGACTGGGTACTTCTCCAGTCCTACTGTGTTGACTGGGTCCTTCTCCCTCCTACTGTGTTGACTGGGTCCTTCTCCCTCTTACTGTGTTGACTGGGTCCTTCTCCCTCTTACTGTGTTGACTGGGTCCTTCTCCCTCCTACTGTGTTGACTGGGTCCTTCTCCCTCCTACTGTGTTGACTGGGTCCTTCTCCCTCCTACTGTGTTGACTGGGTCCTTCTCTCTCCTACTGTGTTGAATGGGTCCTTCTCCAGTCCTACTGTGTTGACTGGGTCCTTCTCCCTCCTACTGTGTTGACTGGGTCCTTCTCCAGTCCTACTGTGTTGACTGGGTCCTTCTCCCTCCTACTGTGTTGACTGGGTCCTTCTCCCTCCTACTGTGTTGACTGGGTCCTTCTCCCTCCTACTGTGTTGACTGGGTCCTTCTCCAGTCCTACTGTGTTGACTGGGTCCTTCTCCCTCCTACTGTGTTGACTGGGTCCTTCTCCAGTCCTACTGTGTTGACTGGGTCCTTCTCCCTCCTACTGTGTTGACTGGGTCCTTCTCCCTCCTACTGTGTTGACTGGGTCCTTCTCCCTCCTACTGTGTTGAATGGGTCCATCTCCCTCCTACGGTGTTGACTGGGTCCTTCCCCCCTCCTACTGTGTTGACTGGGTCCTTCTCCAGTCCTACTGTGTTGACTGGGTCCTTTTCCCTCCTACTGTGTTGACTGGGTCCTTCTCCAGTCCTACTGTGTTGAATGGGTCCTTCTCCCTCCTACTGTGTTGACTGGGTCCTTCTCCTTCCTACTGTGTTGAATGGGTCCTTCTCCAGTCCTACTGTGTTGACTGGGTCCTTCTCCCTCCTACTGTGTTGACTGGGTCCTTCTCCCTCCTACTGTGTTGACTGGGTCCTTCTCCCTCCTACTGTGTTGACTGGGTCCTTCTCCAGTCCTACTGTGTTGACTGGGTCCTTCTCCCTCCTACTGTGTTGACTGGGTCCTTCTCCCTCCTACTGTGTTGAATGGGTCCTTCTCCCTCCTACTGTGTTGACTGGGTCCTTCTCCCTACTACTGTGTTGACTGGGTCCTTCTCCAGTCCTACTGTGTTGACTGGGTCCTTCTCCAGTCCTACTGTGTTGACTGGGTCCTTCTCCAGTCCTACTGTGTTGACTGGGTCCTTCTCCCTCCTACTGTGTTGACTGGGTCCTTCTCCAGTCCTACTGTGTTGACTGGGTCCTTCTCCCTCCTACTGTGTTGACTGGGTCCTTCTCCCTCCTACTGTGTTGACTGGGTCCTTCTCCCTCCTACTGTGTTGACTGGGTCCTTCTCCCTCCTACTGTGTTGACTGGGTCCTTCTCCCTCCTACTGTGTTGACTGGGTCCTTCTCCAGTCCTACTGTGTTGACTGGGTCCTTCTCCCTCCTACTGTGTTGACTGGGTCCTTCTCCCTCCTACTGTGTTGAATGGGTCCTTCTCCCTCCTACTGTGTTGACTGGGTCCTTCTCCCTCCTACTGTGTTGACTGGGTCCTTCTCCCTCCTACTGTGTTGACTGGGTCCTTCTCCCTGCTACTGTGTTGACTGGGTCCTTCTCCCTCCTACTGTGTTGACTGGGTCCTTCTCCAGTCCTACTGTGTTGACTGGGTCCTTCTCCCTCCTACTGTGTTGACTGGGTCCTTCTCCCTCCTACTGTGTTGACTGGGTCCTTCTCCCTCCTACTGTGTTGACTGGGTCCTTCTCCAGTCCTACTGTGTTGACTGGGACCTTCTCCAGTCCTACTGTGTTGACTGGGTCCTTCTCCCTCCTACTGTGTTGACTGGGTCCTTCTCCCTCCTACTGTGTTGACTGGGTCCTTCTCCCTCCTACTGTGTTGACTGGGTCCTTCTCCAGTCCTACTGTGTTGACTGGGTCCTTCTCCAGTCCTACTGTGTTGACTGGGACCTTCTCCCTCCTACTGTGTTGACTGGGTCCTTCTCCCTCCTACTGTGTTGACTGGGTCCTTCTCCAGTCCTACTGTGTTGACTGGGTCCTTCTCCAGTCCTACTGTGTTGTCTGGGTCCTTCTCCAGTCCTACTGTGTTGACTGGGTCCTTCTCCCTCCTACTGTGTTGACTGGGTCCTTCTCCCTCCTACTGTGTTGACTGGGTCCTTCTCCAGTCCTACTGTGTTGACTGGGTCCTTCTCCCTCCTACTGTGTTGACTGGGTCCTTCTCCCTCCTACTGTGTTGACTGGGTCCTTCTCCCTCCTACGGTGTTGACTGGGTCCTTCTCCAGTCCTACTGTGTTGACTGGGTCCTTCTCCCTCCTACTGTGTTGACTGGGTCCTTCTCCCTCCTACTGTGTTGACTGGGTCCTTCTCCCTCCTACTGTGTTGACTGGGTCCTTCTCCCTCCTACTGTGTTGACTGGGTCCTTCTCCCTCCTACTGTGTTGACTGGGTCCTTCTCCCTCCTACTGTGTTGACTGGGTCCTTCTCCCTCCTACTGTGTTGACTGGGTCCTTCTCCCTCCTACTGTGTTGACTGGGTCCTTCTCCCTCCTACTGTGTTGACTGGGTCCTTCTCCCTCCTACTGTGTTGAGTGGGTCCTTCTCCCTCCTACTGTGTTGAGTGGGTCCTTCTCCCTCCTACTGTGTTGACTGGGTCCTTCTCCCTCCTACTGTGTTGACTGGGTCCTTCTCCCTCCTACTGTGTTGACTGGGTCCTTCTCCCTCCTACTGTATTGACTGGGTCCTTCTCCCTCCTACTGTGTTGACTGGGTCCTTCTCCCTCCTACTGTGTTGACTGGGTCCTTCTCCCTCCTACTGTGTTGACTGGGTCCTTCTCCCTCCTACTGTGTTGACTGGGTCCTTCTCCCTCCTACTGTGTTGACTGGGTCCTTCTCCCTCCTACTGTGTTGACTGGGTCCTTCTCCAGTCCTACTGTGTTGACTGGGACCTTCTCCCTCCTACTGTGTTGACTGGGTCCTTCTCCCTCCTACTGTGTTGACTGGGTCCTTCTCCCTCCTACTGTGTTGACTGGGTCCTTCTCCCTCCTACTGTGTTGACTGGGTCCTTCTCCAGTCCTACTGTTTTGACTGGGTCCTTCTCCAGTCCTACTGTGTTGAATGGGTCCTTCTCCCTCCTACTGTGTTGACTGGGTCCTTCTCCCTCCTACTGTGTTGACTGGGTCCTTCTCCCTCCTACTGTGTTGACTGGGTCCTTCTCCCTCCTACTGTGTTGACTGGGTCCTTCTCCCTCCTACTGTGTTGACTGGGTCCTTCTCCCTCCTACTGTGTTGACTGGGTCCTTCTCCCTCCTACTGTGTTGACTGGGCCCTTCTCCCTCCTACTGTGTTGACTGGGTCCTTCTCCCTCCTACTGTGTTGACTGGGTCCTTCTCCCTCCTACTGTGTTGACTGGGTCCTTCTCCAGTCCTACTGTGTTGACTGGGTCCTTCTCCCTCCTACTGTGTTGACTGGGTCCTTCTCCCTCCTACTGTGTTGACTGGGTCCTTCTCCCTCCTACTGTGTTGACTGGGTCCTTCTCCCTCCTACTGTGTTGACTGGGTCCTTCTCCCTCCTACTGTGTTGACTGGGTCCTTCTCCCTCCTACTGTGTTGACTGGGTCCTTCTCCCTCCTACTGTGTTGACTGGGTCCTTCTCCCTCCTACTGTGTTGACTGGGTCCTTCTCCCTCCTACTGTGTTGACTGGGTCCTTCTCCAGTCCTACTGTGTTGACTGGGTCCTTCTCCCTCCTACTGTGTTGACTGGGTCCTTCTCCCTCCTACGGTGTTGACTGGGTCCTTCTCCCTCCTACGGTGTTGACTGGGTCCTTCTCCCTCCTACTGTGTTGACTGGGTCCTTCTCCCTCCAACTGTGTTGACTGGGTCCTTCTCCCTCCTACTGTGTTGAATGGGTCCTTCTCCCTCCTACTGTGTTGACTGGGTCCTTCTCCCTCCTACTGTGTTGACTGGGTCCTTCTCCCTCCTACTGTGTTGACTGGGTCCTTCTCCCTCCTACTGTGTTGACTGGGTCCTTCTCCCTCCTACTGTGTTGACTGGGTCCTTCTCCAGTCCTACTGTGTTGACTGGGTCCTTCTCCCTCCTACTGTGTTGACTGGGTCCTTCTCCCTCCTACTGTGTTGACTGGGTCCTTCTCCCTCCTACTGTGTTGACTGGGTCCTTCTCCCTCCTACTGTGTTGACTGGGTCCTTCTCCAGTCCTACTGTTTTGACTGGGTCCTTCTCCAGTCCTACTGTGTTGAATGGGTCCTTCTCCCTCCTACTGTGTTGACTGGGTCCTTCTCCCTCCTACTGTGTTGACTGGGTCCTTCTCCCTCCTACTGTGTTGACTGGGTCCTTCTCCCTCCTACTGTGTTGACTGGGTCCTTCTCCCTCCTACTGTGTTGACTGGGTCCTTCTCCCTCCTACTGTGTTGACTGGGTCCTTCTCCCTCCTACTGTGTTGACTGGGCCCTTCTCCCTCCTACTGTGTTGACTGGGTCCTTCTCCCTCCTACTGTGTTGACTGGGTCCTTCTCCCTCCTACTGTGTTGACTGGGTCCTTCTCCAGTCCTACTGTGTTGACTGGGTCCTTCTCCCTCCTACTGTGTTGACTGGGTCCTTCTCCCTCCTACTGTGTTGACTGGGTCCTTCTCCCTCCTACTGTGTTGACTGGGTCCTTCTCCCTCCTACTGTGTTGACTGGGTCCTTCTCCCTCCTACTGTGTTGACTGGGTCCTTCTCCCTCCTACTGTGTTGACTGGGTCCTTCTCCCTCCTACTGTGTTGACTGGGTCCTTCTCCCTCCTACTGTGTTGACTGGGTCCTTCTCCCTCCTACTGTGTTGACTGGGTCCTTCTCCAGTCCTACTGTGTTGACTGGGTCCTTCTCCCTCCTACTGTGTTGACTGGGTCCTTCTCCCTCCTACGGTGTTGACTGGGTCCTTCTCCCTCCTACGGTGTTGACTGGGTCCTTCTCCCTCCTACTGTGTTGACTGGGTCCTTCTCCCTCCAACTGTGTTGACTGGGTCCTTCTCCCTCCTACTGTGTTGAATGGGTCCTTCTCCCTCCTACTGTGTTGACTGGGTCCTTCTCCCTCCTACTGTGTTGACTGGGTCCTTCTCCCTCCTACTGTGTTGACTGGGTCCTTCTCCCTCCTACTGTGTTGACTGGGTCCTTCTCCCTCCTACTGTGTTGACTGGGTCCTTCTCCAGTCCTACTGTGTTGACTGGGTCCTTCTCCCTCCTACTGTGTTGACTGGGTCCTTCTCCCTCCTACTGTGTTGACTGGGTCCTTCTCCCTCCTACTGTGTTGACTGGGTCCTTCTCCCTCCTACTGTGTTGACTGGGTCCTTCTCCCTCCTACTGTGTTGACTGGGTCCTTCTCCAGTCCTACTGTGTTGACTGGGTCCTTCTCCCTCCTACTGTGTTGACTGGGTCCTTCTCCCTCCTACGGTGTTGACTGGGTCCTTCTCCCTCCTACTGTGTTGACTGGGTCCTTCTCCCTCCTACTGTATTGACTGGGTCCTTCTCCCTCCTACTGTGTTGACTGGGTCCTTCTCCCTCCTACTGTGTTGACTGGGTCCTTCTCCCTCCTACTGTGTTGACTGGGTCCTTCTCCCTCCTACTGTGTTGACTGGGTCCTTCTCCCTCCTACTGTGTTGACTGGGTCCTTCTCCCTCCTACTGTGTTGACTGGGTCCTTCTCCAGTCCTACTGTGTTGACTGGGTCCTTCTCCCTCCTACTGTGTTGACTGGGTCCTTCTCCCTCCTACTGTGTTGACTGGGTCCTTCTCCCTCCTACTGTGTTGACTGGGTCCTTCTCCCTCCTACTGTGTTGAATGGGTCCTTCTCCTTCCTACTGTGTTGACTGGGCCCTTCTCCCTCCTACTGTGTTGACTGGGTCCTTCTCCCTCCTACTGTGTTGACTGGGTCCTTCTCCCTCCTACTGTGTTGACTGGGTCCTTCTCCCTCCTACTGTGTTGACTGGGTCCTTCTCCCTCCTACTGTGTTTACTGGGTCCTTCTCCCTCATACTGTGTTGACTGGGTCCTTCTCCCTCCTACTGTGTTGACTGGGTCCTTCTCCCTCCTACTGTGTTGACTGGGTCCTTCTCCCTCCTACTGTGTTGACTGGGTCCTTCTCCAGTCCTACTGTGTTGACTGGGTCCTTCTCCAGTCCTACTGTGTTGAATGGGTCCTTCTCCCTCCTACTGTGTTGACTGGGTCCTTCTCCCTCCTACTGTGTTGACTGGTTCCTTCTCCCTCCTACTGTGTTGACTGGGTCCTTCTCCCTCCTACTGTGTTGACTGGGTCCTTCTCCCTCCTACTGTGTTGACTGGGTCCTTCTCCCTCCTACTGTGTTGACTGGGCCCTTCTCCCTCCTACTGTGTTGACTGGGTCCTTCTCCCTCCTACTGTGTTGACTGGGTCCTTCTCCCTCCTACTGTGTTGACTGGGTCCTTCTCCCTCCTACTGTGTTGACTGGGTCCTTCTCCAGTCCTACTGTGTTGACTGGGTCCTTCTCCCTCCTACTGTGTTGACTGGGTCCTTCTCCCTCCTACTGTGTTGACTGGGTCCTTCTCCCTCCTACTGTGTTGACTGGGTCCTTCTCCCTCCTACTGTGTTGACTGGGTCCTTCTCCCTCCTACTGTGTTGACTGGGTCCTTCTCCAGTCCTACTGTGTTGACTGGGTCCTTCTCCCTCCTACTGTGTTGACTGGGTCCTTCTCCTCCTACGGTGTTGACTGGGTCCTTCTCCCTCCTACGGTGTTGACTGGTTCCTTCTCCCTCCTACGGTGTTGACTGGGTCCTTCTCCCTCCTACTGTGTTGACTGGGTCCTTCTCCAGTCCTACTGTGTTGACTGGGTCCTTCTCCCTCCTACTGTGTTGACTGGGTCCTTCTCCCTCCTACTGTGTTGACTGGGTCCTTCTCCCTCCTACTGTGTTGACTGGGTCCTTCTCCCTCCTACTGTGTTGACTGGGTCCTTCTCCCTCCTACTGTGTTGACTGGGTCCTTCTCCCTCCTACTGTGTTGACTGGGTCCTTCTCCCTCCTACTGTGTTGACTGGGTCCTTCTCCCTCCTACTGTGTTGACTGGGTCCTTCTCCAGTCCTACTGTGTTGACTGGGTCCTTCTCCCTCCTACTGTGTTGACTGGGTCCTTCTCCCTCATACTGTGTTGACTGGGTCCTTCTCCCTCCTACTGTGTTGACTGGGTCCTTCTCCCTCCTACTGTGTTGACTGGGTCCTTCTCCCTCCTACTGTGTTGACTGGGTCCTTCTCCCTCCTACTGTGTTGACTGGGTCCTTCTCCATCCTACTGTGTTGACTGGGTCCTTCTCCCTCCTACTGTGTTGACTGGGTCCTTCTCCCTCCTACTGTGTTGACTGGGTCCTTCTCCCTCCTACTGTGTTGACTGGGTCCTTCTCCCTCCTACTGTGTTGACTGGGTCCTTCTCCAGTCTTACTGTGTTGACTGGGTCCTTCTCCAGTCCTACTGTGTTGTCTGGGTCCTTCTCCAGTCCTACTGTGTTGACTGGGTCCTTCTCCCTCCTACTGTGTTGACTGGGTCCTTCTCCCTCCTACTGTGTTGACTGGGTCCTTCTCCCTCCTACTGTGTTGACTGGGTCCTTCTCCAGTCCTACTGTGTTGACTGGGTCCTTCTCCCTCCTACTGTGTTGACTGGGTCCTTCTCCCTCCTACTGTGTTGACTGGGTCCTTCTCCCTCCTACGGTGTTGACTGGGTCCTTCTCCAGTCCTACTGTGTTGACTGGGTCCTTCTCCCTCCTACTGTGTTGACTGGGTCCTTCTCCCTCCTACTGTGTTGACTGGGTCCTTCTCCCTCCTACTGTGTTGACTGGGTCCTTCTCCCTCCTACTGTGTTGACTGGGTCCTTCTCCCTCCTACTGTGTTGACTGGGTCCTTCTCCCTCCTACTGTGTTGACTGGGTCCTTCTCCCTCCTACTGTGTTGACTGGGTCCTTCTCCCTCCTACTGTGTTGACTGGGTCCTTCTCCAGTCCTACTGTGTTGACTGGGTCCTTCTCCCTCCTACTGTGTTGACTGGGTCCTTCTCCCTCCTACGGTGTTGACTGGGTCCTTCTCCCTCCTACTGTGTTGACTGGGTCCTTCTCCCTCCTACTGTGTTGACTGGGTCCTTCTCCCTCCTACTGTGTTGACTGGGTCCTTCTCCCTCCTACGGTGTTGACTGGGTCCTTCTCCAGTCCTACTGTGTTGACTGGGTCCTTCTCCCTCCTACTGTGTTGACTGGGTCCTTCTCCCTCCTACTGTGTTGACTGGGTCCTTCTCCCTCCTACTGTGTTGACTGGGTCCTTCTCCCTCCTACTGTGTTGACTGGGTCCTTCTCCCTCCTACTGTGTTGACTGGGTCCTTCTCCCTCCTACTGTGTTGACTGGGTCCTTCTCCCTCCTACTGTGTTGACTGGGTCCTTCTCCCTCCTACTGTGTTGACTGGGTCCTTCTCCAGTCCTACTGTGTTGACTGGGTCCTTCTCCCTCCTACTGTGTTGACTGGGTCCTTCTCCCTCCTACTGTGTTGACTGGGTCCTTCTCCCTCCTACTGTGTTGACTGGGTCCTTCTCCCTCCTACTGTGTTGACTGGGTCCTTCTCCAGTCCTACTGTGTTGACTGGGTCCTTCTCCCTCCTACTGTGTTGACTGGGTCCTTCTCCCTCCTACTGTGTTGACTGGGTCCTTCTCCCTACTACTGTGTTGACTGGGTCCTTCTCCAGTCCTACTGTGTTGACTGGGTCCTTCTCCAGTCCTACTGTGTTGACTGGGTCCTTCTCCAGTCCTACTGTGTTGACTGGGTCCTTCTCCCTCCTACTGTGTTGACTGGGTCCTTCTCCAGTCCTACTGTGTTGACTGGGTCCTTCTCCCTCCTACTGTGTTGACTGGGTCCTTCTCCCTCCTACTGTGTTGACTGGGTCCTTCTCCCTCCTACTGTGTTGACTGGGTCCTTCTCCCTCCTACTGTGTTGACTGGGTCCTTCTCCCTCCTACTGTGTTGACTGGGTCCTTCTCCCTCCTACTGTGTTGACTGGGTCCTTCTCCAGTCCTACTGTGTTGACTGGGTCCTTCTCCCTCCTACTGTGTTGACTGGGTCCTTCTCCCTCCTACTGTGTTGAATGGGTCCTTCTCCCTCCTACTGTGTTGACTGGGTCCTTCTCCCTCCTACTGTGTTGACTGGGTCCTTCTCCCTCCTACTGTGTTGACTGGGTCCTTCTCCCTGCTACTGTGTTGACTGGGTCCTTCTCCCTCCTACTGTGTTGACTGGGTCCTTCTCCAGTCCTACTGTGTTGACTGGGTCCTTCTCCCTCCTACTGTGTTGACTGGGTCCTTCTCCCTCCTACTGTGTTGACTGGGTCCTTCTCCAGTCCTACTGTGTTGACTGGGTCCTTCTCCAGTCCTACTGTGTTGACTGGGTCCTTCTCCAGTCCTACTGTGTTGACTGGGTCCTTCTCCAGTCCTACTGTGTTGACTGGGACCTTCTCCCTCCTACTGTGTTGACTGGGTCCTTCTCCCTCCTACTGTGTTGACTGGGTCCTTCTCCAGTCCTACTGTGTTGACTGGGTCCTTCTCCAGTCCTACTGTGTTGTCTGGGTCCTTCTCCCTCCTACTGTGTTGACTGGGTCCTTCTCCCTCCTACTGTGTTGACTGGGTCCCTTCTCCAGTCCTACTGTGTTGACTGGGTCCTTCTCCCTCCTACTGTGTTGACTGGGTCCTTCTCCCTCCTACTGTGTTGACTGGGTCCTTCTCCCTCCTACTGTGTTGACTGGGTCCTTCTCCCTCCTACGGTGTTGACTGGGTCCTTCTCCATCCTACTGTGTTGACTGGGTCCTTCTCCCTCCTACTGTGTTGACTGGGTCCTTCTCCCTCCTACTGTGTTGACTGGGTCCTTCTCCCTCCTACTGTGTTGACTGGGTCCCTTCTCCCTCCTACTGTGTTGACTGGGTCCTTCTCCCTCCTACTGTGTTGACTGGGTCCTTCTCCCTCCTACTGTGTTGACTGGGTCCTTCTCCCTCCTACTGTGTTGACTGGGTCCTTCTCCCTCCTACTGTGTTGACTGGGTCCTTCTCCCTCCTACTGTGTTGACTGGGTCCTTCTCCCTCCTACTGTGTTGACTGGGTCCTTCTCCCTCCTACTGTGTTGACTGGGTCCTTCTCCCTCCTACTGTGTTGACTGGGTCCTTCTCCCTCCTACTGTGTTGACTGGGTCCTTCTCCCTCCTACTGTGTTGACTGGGTCCTTCTCCCTCCTACTGTGTTGACTGGGTCCTTCTCCCTCCTACTGTGTTGACTGGGTCCTTCTCCCTCCTACTGTGTTGACTGGGTCCTTCTCCCTCCTACTGTGTTGACTGGGTCCTTCTCCCTCCTACTGTGTTGACTGGGTCCTTCTCCCTCCTACTGTGTTGACTGGGTCCTTCTCCCTCCTACTGTGTTGACTGGGTCCTTCTCCCTCCTACTGTGTTGACTGGGT
Organism: Coregonus lavaretus; assembly: GCF_964263955.1. Classification (NCBI taxonomy): domain Eukaryota; kingdom Metazoa; phylum Chordata; class Actinopteri; order Salmoniformes; family Salmonidae; genus Coregonus; species Coregonus lavaretus. Next base: position 143,644 of record NW_028161716.1, read on the forward strand.
CCTTCTCCCTCCTACTGTGTTGACTGGGTCCTTCTCCCTCCTACTGTGTTGACTGGGTCCTTCTCCCTCCTACTGTGTTGACTGGGTCCTTCTCCCTCCTACTGTGTTGACTGGGTCCTTCTCCCTCCTACTGTGTTGACTGGGTCCTTCTCCCTCCTACTGTGTTGACTGGGTCCTTCTCCCTCCTACTGTGTTGACTGGGTCCTTCTCCCTCCCTACTGTGTTGACTGGGTCCTTCTCCCTCCTACTGTGTTGACTGGGTCCTTCTCCCTCCTACTGTGTTGACTGGGTCCTTCTCCCTCCTACTGTGTTGACTGGGTCCTTCTCCCTCCTACTGTGTTGACTGGGTCCTTCTCCCTCCTACTGTGTTGACTGGGTCCTTCTCCCTCCTACTGTGTTGACTGGGTCCTTCTCCCTCCTACTGTGTTGACTGGGTCCTTCTCCCTCCTACTGTGTTGACTGGGTCCTTCTCCCTCCTACTGTGTTGACTGGGTCCTTCTCCCTCCTACTGTGTTGACTGGGTCCTTCTCCCTCCTACTGTGTTGACTGGGTCCTTCTCCCTCCTACTGTGTTGACTGGGTCCTTCTCCCTCCTACTGTGTTGACTGGGTCCTTCTCCCTCCTACTGTGTTGACTGGGTCCTTCTCCCTCCTACTGTGTTGACTGGGTCCTTCTCCCTCCTACTGTGTTGACTGGGTCCTTCTCCAGTCCTACTGTGTTGACTGGGTCCTTCTCCCTCCTACTGTGTTGACTGGGTCCTTCTCCCTCCTACTGTGTTGACTGGGTCCTTCTCCCTCCTACTGTGTTGACTGGGTCCTTCTCCCTCCTACTGTGTTGACTGGGTCCTTCTCCCTCCTACTGTGTTGACTGGGTCCTTCTCCCTCCTACTGTGTTGACTGGGTCCTTCTCCCTCCTACTGTGTTGACTGGGTCCTTCTCCCTCCTACTGTGTTGACTGGGTCCTTCTCCCTCCTACTGTGTTGACT